>NW_028297110.1:7203676-7359926 GCF_055798465.1 Pogonomyrmex barbatus | reverse complement strand
ATTCTCAATTTTTATCATAAAGTCATCTACAAAGGATCTAAAACCAACAATTAAAGCTCTGTATATGATCCATGAAAGTTTCATGAAACATCTGTAATTCATCCATAAAATCTCCGTGAAAACCACTAACGACTATGATCATGGAGCGACTCAGAATCACAGTTTACATACATAAGTACAACAGAAATATTAACAGGAATCATCCAACCAGATCCAGCTGATAATACTGTATATTTTGCATCCAAAGATGCTAAAGATTTTTCGTCTTCGTTCCCCTATAGGATTGGTGAAGCAACGTATAACAGCCTATCCCAATTGCTGAGTAATAGATGTCGAACCTCAGACTATAGGTCTTATCCGATGAGAGGAACTAACCTTGACGCGGTTCATCGGCTTTAAACCAATAAGTTCCACTGTTGCTAAGGTATTTAATAAAATCATTTCTAAATAAATGGGAAAGAAAAAGACCAGAACACCTAGGTCCTCGAGTGCTACATTAGTTTACACATTCTCAACTATAATAAACTATACTGACAATGCTATAGCCTCTCAAGTGAAATTCACCTATGAGCAGCTTGCCATAGATAAAACGAGGCTATTGAGAATACGTAGATTCAATATGAAAGCCGCCTGTACATCTGGCGCTGTAGCTACAACCCAAATAGGAATATATGATGATAACAACAACATCTCAGTTCGATCAGCTCCAACAGTAATTGGAGCTAATCAAACAAGTGTAAGTGTCGCTATGCCTAGAGTCCAAGACTTCTACAGCATAGTAAATCCTAAATACCCTGCAGTAATAGTGGAATTACTCCACGGACAACCAACTAGTGGAGATGTGATCCATGTGGTCATAACTGGTTCAGTGCTTGTAGAATTCAAAAAGCAAGATTGGTCTGCAATGATCAAACTCTAACCTCCTTGCTCATGAACGTATTTGTTGCCTCTTCGGCAACAAATCCGTATCTACAAATCAAAGCTGATAAATTCTTCTCATCCGGAGATCATAGTCGATAGTGTACTTTTCCAGATCATATAAATGGCTATCTCCCAAATAAGAAGGGAGGGTGTGCGTCACGGCGGGGCCCGACCACGAACCAGTCGTGAAAACTCGTAATTATTTTGCGAAAAAATACCACCTCAGCCAGGAATCGAACCTGGATCTCCTGCTTACCGGGCAGGCATCTTATCCTTTCGACTACCGAGGCATGTGATATTTATCGCAAATAACGTGTTTAGAATAACACGTCAACAATACAATGATACATATATATATATATATATTACAATATACATACATACATGTATTCTTTCGAATCCCCACGACCGGTACTCCAGAGAGATGATGGTCCTATTCTCTCGATGGATGCAGGTCGGACTGCAGCGGCGACATCCTCCAACGCCATTGGCAAATATACAAATAATCCTCCTGGAGCACGACAGGAGAGATTGCATCAAGCATGGCTCGAGCCCCCGAATAAGAAGGGAGGGTATGCGTCACGGCGGGGCCCGACCACGAACCAGTCGTGAAAACTCGTAATTATTTTGCGAAAAAATACCACCTCAGCCAGGAATCGAACCTGGATCTCCTGCTTACCGGGCAGGCATCTTATCCTTTCGACTACCGAGGCATATGATGATATTTATCGCAAATAACGTGTTTAGAATAACACGTCAACAATACAATGATACATATATATATATATATATATATATATATTACAATATACATATATACATGTATTCTTTCGAATCCAAGACGTCTAATGAAGGTTTGGTAGAGCTCCATTAGAGCTCCATCATGGAGAAAGTATAGCTCTCCATTAGAGATTTATCTGACTTTCATCTTTAGAGATAAATGTCGCATGGAGGTCATGGAGATGGACTTGTAATGGATGTCATGTTCCGTGTGGGATCCACCGTAAAAGTTCGCTGCATGGCTAATGGACGTCCACTGTGGAATCCTAGAACACTGTCCACCATGGAGATTCGCTGGACGGCTAACGGTGGAATCCTAGAGCACCGTCCACCGTAGAGGTTCCCTGGATCTCTAATGGATGTCTATCTGACTTCCAGGTGGAGATAGATGTTCGATGGAAATTTAATAAAGCCATGGACGTCCACTGGAGGTTATGTTCTATGTGAGTAATTATTATTTTAAGTTAACCAATTCTCTTTGCTATTTTAAATAGAATATACATAGTTAAAAGAATATTTTAAGATAATATTTTTAAAGTAATGTTCTTAAAATTATAATGAGACGAAATAAAGCATGTTATAAAATATGATTTATTTATAGTTAAAGAAGTAAAAGATAACAAATCTTATGTTATTTTTTCAGTATATGTTGATACATAATTTACAATATTTGGAATTAATGGAAATAAGAAATGAAGATGAATTTTTTATTTTAATAATGAATTAAACAGATTTATATATTTTAATAATGTACTAAACTAGATTTATATATTTTACTAATACGCAAAAGAAAGCAAATTAGATAGTTAAATAGACAAGGGCTTCTGAAGCCTATTAATAGGATGAGGATTCAATATAAAGATTATAATAACTTATTTTAAGAAATAACAAATGATTCTGAATTATTTTATCGTTATACTTCTTTGGTACATTTTCAGCAATTAGAACTGTAACGATACACCTTCCGCGCACTGTTTTAGTTTTAAATGCGTGCGGGCTCTGCGCCCGAAAACCGAACACACCAATCGTTGCGCGCCCGAAAATCGAACACACCTACCGTTGCGTGAGCGAAAACACGCGCGCGTCAAAACATCATCGACAACCCGCGATATTTTGCGACCCGCAAAATAACCAACAGCGACGGGTATATAAACTCGGCCGATTCCCGATCAAAAGACCAGACCGATCCGATCCTCCGATCTGTTTCCATTTCTGATCGATACTAAATAATCGCGATCAGACATCCCTCCACCGAGCATACTCGACACTGGTATCCTCCATAAAGTGAGAAAATCGGGACCAAGCATTCTCAGTCTCCGTCAAGCATACTGGACTCTCGCTCTCAGTCTCAATGCTTCCTCCAACGATACGAGCAAAACGGGACAGAGTATTCTCAGTTCCCGACAAGCATATCTGTCTCTCGTTTCTCCTATCCAGCAATTCCAAGACGAAGCATTCTTGATCTCACTGCTTCTATCATCACATGAGCATACGGGATAGAGCATTCTCAGTTCTCGCATACTTGTTTCTCGTATAAAAATTCAAAATCAAGAGAGCATTCTCATTCTTGATATTTGAAAGCGTACCATCACGCGGCAACAGCGAATAACGCGCCATACACTGCGGGCGCCACAGACGAACCGCCGCTCAACCAATCGCGCGCCTACGCGACTGTTAAGCCCCGCCGTAAATCAATCGTTTGCTCCTCACGCACGCACCTTGCGTTTCGAGCGCACACCGCACACTTCACTGCACACTGCAAGACACAAATAGGCAAAGCTATCACACATACCAACAATGCGCTGTGCGAGTTTATTCCGCGGTACATATATATATTACCTATACATATTATCAATCTAAATGAATACTTATCCAATACTTGAGTCCAATACTTAATAATTTTATTAATTCCCGAACTCGACAAACCGACGAGTACGTCCGCACATCTGAATCCACGAGGACGGACCGTTAGGACAAATGGCAAAACCATATTTAACTAAAAAAAAGTTCTCTAGTGCTTTAAACTCAGAATTACAACTTTTAACAACTTTAAGATATTTGAGTAGTAAGTGGGTAGCCATGGCGCGTCAAAACAAACCCCCATCACCTTCCCACTGGCGCCAGGGGCGTGGCCTCCGACTGGCAGCTACGTGGAAATGGAGCGTTCTGATTGGTCGGTGGTCATGGGAAGTGATAATTAGGTAATTAGTGGGAGCGTTCTGATTGGCTGATTCCATAGCTGCCCGGCGCGTGATTGGCTCTAGCCATAGTGCCCCAGGTGTGCGATTGGTTGTCGAAATGCTAGACGAAAAAGTAAGAAGGGGGAGAAAGTGTCTGGGACCGATTGGGGTCCGAAAACAAAATAGCGTCTGCGAAAAGAAATATGACGGGTCTGTAAAAGGAATATACTTGTCGAGAATGGAATGCGATTTTTTGTGACGGGGATGGAGCGTGGAGAAGAAAACTGATTTTCTGCGAGTTTTTATTAGGTGTATATGGGATATGACGTTTCCTTAGGGCGAAAAGTTTCTCGGCGTCTCATAGTCGGTGAATTTAGATAAATTTCTCGACTCGTTTGACATTTTTTGTATGGAGGAAATATAGGTTTATAGAGTATACAGGTTTTGAAGACGTGAGGTTTGTCGGAGTGTAATAACCGTTAGAATTATTCTGCGTGTCGTGCGGTATTTGGGGAAAGAAAACAGGAACGGACAGGTTCACACTAGAAGTTTCTGACGACGACGACGACGACGACGACGACGACGACGACGACGACGACGATGACGACGACGAACTTGGAGTTATACAAGGCTTTTATCCTATGACAAACACGCTGGTTGAAAAGATTTTCTAGATATAAAATTCCAGATTTTTCTAACATTAGGATTTATACACTAGCGAGATTATTTTCCCTAATTCTATGATAAACAAACGAAAAATATTTAAAAACGAATAGATATTTCTAACCTGGAATTATGTGGCTAAAACCGACTTTAGATCAATGGGAAAGGAAATAAAAGGGACAAAGAATTTGTTACAAAAAAAATTAGGTTTATTGTTATATCATTATACATATTATAATAGTGTTTCTTTAATGTTTAATTATTCTTAAAAGTACAAGTTTGTATATGACAGCACGTTACATGAGATTTTTCACATTTCTTTTTTCCATGAAGAAATAATTGTACGATTAGCTTATCATTATCTTCGTAATCTTCGCTGAATATTTTGAGAAATTGTTTAAGCTTATAACCGCAAGACAAATAATAAAGAAATACGCAGCAATATTGTCCACAAGTCTGAGAAAATGTGCTTTGTAATCGCACGATGTTCCATTTATGAGTAGTAGAGTTTCGTCGAAGCCGTAGATTGAATCTGGATTCCAGGTGGTAGTTCGTAGCTATCGAAATACGTGCCTTCTCTGCGCTTGTCTAAGTAGAAAGCAACCCAGTGTTGCCCAGGACGATCGTGATTATCCGCGTTCGCGACGATGACCGTCGATTTCGTCCATAGTCTCGGGATTCTGTCGGCAGGATACACATCCGCACGTCCGACACTGAGATGATGCAACGCTCGTAAGATTTCGAGCGAATTCATCTTTCGCAGAGAGGAATGATGTTTGACTTGTTTCTTGGCTCGCCGGTGTCGTTATATTTTTATCCTCTTGCGAGGATTGTACAGTAGAAGTTTTTTTCACGCTTGAGTTTCGATAGATCTTCTTTCTCCGCTTTTATTTGTTCGCACCTCGCTTGTTCTTTTTCTAATCTCTTATTTCTCTACGTAACGAGATTTGGAAAATTTCGTTTTATCGTAAAAACCTCGCTTTCTGTATCACTGTAATCGGAACTTTCATTGGTAAAAGAATTAGCGTTGCTTATGTCGCAGTTCCCTTTTTGAGATTGCATCCAGTATCTCAATTTGCATGCATTGCGTAACGCGCAATGAAATTTGTCGGAATTTCGATGAAACGTGATGACCGCAGCGCAATTCATGCTCTTCGCCTTCCGACAGGTTTTTGAAAGCAGAAAAGATTCCTTCTAGATTATATACGAGTGCATACTTGTGAGTGTATTTTCTAAATAATGTATCTTCTCGTGACATCGGGTATATATATAACGCGCTTGCCGTGCAATTTTACATAGTTCCGCCATGAAATGTTTGGAATTGACTGTTCCGTCAAACCACTCGATCCCGTGGAAGTTTCGTGAGAGCCAGTTGTTTTCTCTGTATTTTGTCTGTATTTTTCGGGTAATTCGACAAATGGAAGCATCATAATGCAGTGACTTATGAATGCTTCGTTAATGGCGACAACCGCTACTTCCTTCGACATAAACTTCCCCTCAGCGTCGCAGAAACTTGTATATCGATAACTATATCCATGATGCGTAGAATATACTTTCAATTTGTTTTGCACGAAGTGACGACGTTTGCGTCTAAAGCAAAACTGCGGCTATTTTTTGTTAAGCTTTCGAAGAAATAGAAATGAAAAATAGATAACACTGGGAAGGGAGAAATTCGAGTATGTCTCATCCGCTAAAATCAACGCTAATTTGACGCGAGGAATCGATTTCTAACACGTTATCGAATTTTGCATAAACGATACAATTAATCGTTGAGGTAATAACTTTTTCAAATCGCATCTCTAATCGTAAACTTCCATATCTGACAAGATTCCAATGTCCAGCGCAATTTGCCGATAGATCGGGAGTGAGATCGAAAGCGAAAAGCGTGAAACCTTTGGCATAATTTTCTCTGCTTATAGAATTCCCCTCGTTTAGAAAATGGATGCCTATTCCTGAGAAGAGGATGTTATAAGCCTCGACATAGAGCGGATGGTCTTTTCAGAAATTCGGTTGCAGCGGTCTACTCGGAATTTGCATGCCATCAGCATATAGCGAGAAGAAATTTATGCCGTAATTTTTGAAATTAAATGGATTTAACTTTCTGTCGCCGTTAAACGCTTTGTTATCGACATATCCGACTATTACTCGTTTCGGAAGTTGCCCGAATATCGTGTTATCAATCGATTCTCTTACCACTCCGGCGTGAATAGCGAATGTTTTAACTTCGATTCGCATCAGAGGCTACTTGGTGGTTGTTTTACTCAGCATTCTCGCATGTTTGAGTAACACTGCAGGGCTTATTTTTGCTCTTCTTATGAGTAAACTAGCATCTAGAATGCGTATTTTCGAGTTGCCTTCCATGAGGCAAAACGCATCTCTCGAGCGAACGAGTCTCATTCTAACCTCCACTCCATTAATTAAAAATTTATCCTGATTAAAAACGTCGCAATGAAGATGATCTATTAGATCTACCAAATGTTCTCCTTGGATGTATCGGACGCGTCTCACGAGAGCTTGATTGGGGTTGTCCGATTCTAATAGCACGTCCATATAATCGGGTTCGTCCGTGTCCCATAGACAGGAAGTCAGATGGGAAGTTTTTGCCGATGAAGAATAATTTAACAATGCTTCGATGTACGCGCGGTACGCGTAGACGTTGTTTGGGGGTGATACGTGTTTTTGATTGAAGTACACGTCGATCTGGTTGAACATCGAATGTAGTAGATTTCACAGGGCCTACTTTGTTTCCTCCTGCTCCTCCTCTTCCTGCTCCTGTCGATGTTCCAGGACCGGGTAAACTTTCCACTCGTACGCGAAGGCTTAGGTATGCGTGAGATCTAAATAATCTTCTCCGTGTCTCTTGTCCGTGTCTCTTGTCCGGGTACGACGAATTCTATAGGCGCGTCGTCCGCGAGCGAGATTACCGGTTTGTAATAAACCCATTGCGAATTCTCGATACTGGTTTGAGTAGGTAAGGGTAAACTGAAAAGGTCGAGCTCGCTCTTTAAGCACTCGCTCGAGTGGTTATGAAGAAAAGACATATCTCTCAAATTTACGAAGTGCGTCGGTTAAGCGAATATATCGGATACGGTGCGCTTTTTCCCGCTATTTCGTCGATGTTTCGCTGCCTTGTTAATTTTGCCCGCTTTCCTCTTCGATGATTTTTTTTTAATCGTTTTTTTCACGCCAATTTTCGATGATTTTTTTTTTATCGGCTTGTCTGCGTTTACGAACCGCGCTTCTCCCGGATTTAGCGGTGCGTGCATCGTGCCCTCCGAAGAGAAACTGACTCGGTATTTTCGCCGATGTTTTATATCCCGAGCCCTTCATCAAGTTACTTATATTTTCTTTGGCTTTTCTCTTAAGATTTCCGCCCGATTCCTTGAGCCTCGTTTTGACTGCTTTCTTGAACGGAGTATTGTTTTCAATATCCTCCATCACGCCAATTCCGGCACGTAAAGCTTCTTTCCCGACTGCGCGCGTTCCCCTGCTTAGATAAGGAAGTACTCTTCTAAATAATCCTCCGAGGAAACTACCGATCCCATGACCACGTTGATAGGCTGAACCGACGAAAATTCGTGGAATTCCGCCTCCCCTGCCTCCACCGTTTTGCATTTCGTAATACTCGTCGTATTCTATGGAGGTTTTTTTCTCAAAGCTTCGTAGACTTTCCACCGCTAATGGTAATTAACGGACGCGTCTAAAGTGTAATATTACTATCAACGTTCCGGATACGAATGGTATTTTTTCTCTACGGTGAATTTTTTATATCTTTTATATCTATTTCAATTTTATGGAATTTCGTTTGACGCAAAGGAGTATATTGCAAAGTAGAGAAATATTTTACTAAATTCGTCCCGTACGTGTAATTACATCCGGGTATTTCGGTTGGAACGATTCGAAGAAGCGGACTCCGCGTATCTCCGGTTATGTAAGGCTCGCAAATGTCGCAACAAACGTACATTTTATCAGGGATACCGTGCCATAGACTACAGGGTTCTGCAATCCAGAAAGATGCAGCGCGTCCAGTACCGATGGCATAACCGAGTTTCAAAAACGGCGGAATTAGGTAACTTGTGACGGTAAATTGTGGCGGTATCGATGTTGATCCTTAATATTTGAAAAATATTAGCTGGCAGATTTATATAATGAACGAAAGTACAGTTGTCGTCACAATCGATGCTTATACGGACATTACCACCTGAGCCTTTTTGTAGTTCGAAAATAAAATGCGAATCGCTGCGTCTTTATTAATCGCGTAGATAAAATCCTCTGTATTTTCATAAACTCCTGCCTGTAAGTGCAATTCTTTCACCGTAAACTTATCATCATTTTTCTCATCTTTTACGCTCTTCAAATCAACAAATCTAATCTTATTATCGTTTCGACGTACGTGAAAAAGACTGGAGGGAAATTGAATCTCGCTAAGCGCGACTTCCCATTCCCCGAATAAATGTACGCCGTGAGTAATTGAGTAGTGAAAGAAGAGCATGTATTTCCCGGGAAATACTTCTTACTGCTATCGCTCGGAAGAACCATAAAAAATTGCTTCTCCTCCATCTTGGAGAAAAATTAAATTCGAAGCGGGAATCCAACTGTCGAATTTACTGGGATATCCTTGCCAGCTAACTAGCAGCTGTTTATTAGCACCGCGTCCTCTGCTTTTTATCACGCGCTCGACGATAAACTCTTCCTCCCTCAAATTTTTGACCCGTGCTAATTCTTATTCATAAAAAATCTCATCGATGTGTTCTCTCGATAAATCACACAATTTGTACACGTGGGGTCTTCGCCAATGGAGAACGCGACAAACTCGAAATATTTCCTCACTCCACCGCGCTTCGTATCCTTTTTCGAAAGTGGCTTTTGCTCTACTGACACGAACGAGATCGTTAATATCGAATTTAGCCTTTTGTTCTACTATTTTCGACGTCCCCTTCTCTCTTTCATCTCTACGCCGCTCCATATTTTCGCGTGCGATGCGAGCATTTTCTCCCGTAACAATCGCCGGTTACATCCTGATGAACGAATGACGAGTGTGATTGTAAGCGCGCACGATATCTTGCAGCACTTCGATGTAACGCCGCGTATTTTTATGTGTAAAATAGCGCCACATTCGCTCCTTTAACGTTCTATTGAAGCGTTCAACGACGGCGGCTTTGACGTCCGGATTGCGAGTTATTCGATAACGTATGCCTCTTTCTTTTAAAAAATCTTGCATCGATCACATAATAAATTCTTTACCTTTGTCGGTTTGCAAGTACACGGGTACTCGATCATTGCTTCTCGAGAGAATATTTTGGAGGGCGCTTGTCACGCAATTGCTCGTTTTATCCCGCAATAGTTCTACCCAGACAAATTTACTAAGTACGTCGATAATCATGAGAAAATAAGAAAATCCGTCGTAACTTTTGAAATTACGGAGTTCGATCAAATCGACTTCCCACAGATCATCGATATTTATCACGTTGTAACGCAATCGCGGAAATTTTCGTCTCGACGGACGGTGCAGCGTGTACGCGTCTTGCGATTCGAGCCAGCGAGCTACTTGTTTACGAGAGAAATTCGGTTTAGCGGCACGCGACAAGTTGCCGAATACCTCGCATAGTGTGCTGGATCGTAATACAAATTTTCAAGCCTGGTCATTTCAATTCACTCTAATTGAGTAAGCGTCTCTTTCTTGCCTGTCGAGAATCTTTCGCGAAGATTATAGGGATATCGTCTTTACGAAAACGCGGCGAAAGAAACAATGCGCACCTCGCTCGCTCTTCTTCTTTCGGTTTTTGTCCCTTTCTCGTGCGTCGTACTCTTTTCCGCGTCGTCGCCGTCGACGTCGCCGGCGTTGATGTTGAAAGTTTTCTCGGTATTTTCGGAGTGGAACTCACTTGTGGTGATAATATCTTAACAAATGTGGTTGCTAACAATTCCTTATTTTCTACGAGTACAGCCGGGGTGTTTGTCGTACGTAGTAATCGCGCAAACTGACCTCTTCCTATTGCTTTCACGGTTTTTCTCTCGCGCATCGTATCGTTTATCAGTTCCGTGATATTCGAATCTTTTATAACGTCACCATCGATAATCACGATTCCTTCCTCGTCCCAAGTAATTCTCGCGGGTACTGCTTTATCGATCAAATGTTTCAAAAGTAAACGCGCCTTGGCGCGAAAACTTTTCGGCACCTTTTCTAATATTTTTTCGATGCTTTGCCGTTTGCGCTTACGCAAAGACTCGTCACGTAGTATATTACTTACTTGCCCATCAAGATGAGAAAGTTTGCTCAATGGTTGTGATTCGCGTGCTGGTTCCATGTCCCCCTCCATCTGAATTGTTCTCATCGGCGGCGTTACGCGTCGAATCTTCTTTTTGCGCTTTATCAAAATGGAGATATCTCAAAAGTACTTCTTTATACAATTTCCATTTCTCACTTACATCGCGCGGAATGGGAGAATTAAGAATTTTACTCATATCGGAATCGAGCCGTGACAATGTCGTTCCGGGTGTTTGTACGGAATTTAAATTTTCTCCATGTATCGCGTCCGAATTCTGCCGCATGGAATTTTCCCTAATGCCTATTTCCGTTTGCTGCTGTTGTCGGAGACGATGCTGCATTCTTTCGAGATTTTCCGTGGAAATCAAGACCATTTTCTTTGTCTTTTCCATAATTAGGTTTACTCTCTCTCTCTCTCTCTCTCTCTCTCTCTCTCTCTCTCTCTCTCTCTCTCTCTCTCTCTCTCTCTCTCTCTCTCTCTCTCTCTCTCTGACTATTCTCCGATAATTTTCAAAAATAGGAAGTATAGGCCCTATGAGATAAGATAAAAATCCGCCTCGCTGTAGTAATAGCTTTTTCTTACTTTTCCAATTACTGTCTTTTTTCGCTATGCAACGCAAAGATGCTTTATATTTGCCGAGACGATTTTTTTCAGAACATTCGAGCGGGACGTTATCCTTGAGAGTATTGAAAACACACTCGCAGATACAACGAATGAATTTTTCATCTGCCTGACGTAAGAAAGAGGCGCGTTGATTTTTGTTCAAATAACACAGCGCTTTGAGAAGACAGATATTTTTCTTACCGATCGATGTTCTGCGATTTTTCTCGCATTAACCGAAGATTCTCTTCTCTTTTTCATCGCGAGGAAGTTGCGCGACTGTCGCGAAAGAATGCGAGTACGATACTTTTATACGAAACTTCCGGAAAAGGATCTGCGCGATATGTAAACGTAATTCAGCGTATCATCGGGAAATATGCACGTGCGAAAACGATACATCGGGAGTCGATTGTTTCAGATCGAACAATAAATATCCATGAGGTTAAGAAGTGGCGTCGTGATATGCTTCCTCGAGAAACTTTGGATCGTTGGGATAGACTTGTTGAGCGAGATGGCGGATTTGCGCGCGATCTTATGGATTTTTGAAAACTACAAAGTAATTCGCGTTGAGAGATATATCACATTGTCCACGGTCCTGATGAAAGAGATTTTGCGTGATGAGAATTACGCTGAGATTCTTATGATGACTTCCCTTGGTAAACAAATCCACGATCGCTTCGCTCGAGGATGATTCCCTCATAAGATCGTCAATTATTATCAATTTTGCGCGCGATGGATCGTTAGAATAATCTTCCGGACGCGGTAATCCCTCGTGAAATTCGATTGCGAAATCTCGAGTTTCGTATTAAAGTTGCTGATAAGCATCCTGTCATTCGGCGTAATAAAATCAAATTCTCTCAAAGTAGACATCTGCCATAACGGATAAATGATGAAGAAATCTCTTTACAAAGATTGTTTTTCCACATCCCGTCGGTCCACACACGATCGACGTCCACGGATGTTTCCAGCGTACATCCATTTCGCGAAATGAACGTTTTGCGCGTCGTACTTAGATTCATAAACAAAGGGATGGAACACTTGAAGTTCTTGATTTTTTCTCAGAGAAATTTTTGAGATTTTTGAGATTAGCTTACTCGCGAAAGGGCCCCACCACGGCAGAAGTGTGCTCGCGCCAGCATCTTTGCGTAACGAGCTCGTACTCGTCCGCGACAAGCTTCGCTCGTGCGAGCGTCCATCGCGAGAGCACCGTCGCTTACGAGCTTGTACGCGGTGCTCCTCGAAAGCTAATTCAAGCCGGAGAAACTTACTCGCGGAAAAAATAATTGAATACTTATTATTGCGGACATAAAAATTTATAATTTTTTCTTTTACAAAGTAATTTAAAAAATCGTAACTTATGCGATTATAATTTAGGATTATAATTTAAAAGATATTTTACAAAGTATTTTAAAGATTCTCTATTGTAAATAAAATATTTTCTGTATAAAAAATTAGTGATAAAAGAAAGTTATAGGAAAATTATAGGAAAGTGGGAAAAAATTGGATTTAAAAATTTAATTTTACAAAATTTTTATTATACTTTTTCTTACAATTAGAGAAATAAATATTTTTATTACATTTTTTCTTAATAACTAAACGCAAATTTACATTTGTAATTTTACATTTTCTAATCGAAACTTCGTATAATATACATTTTTCAAATTTCTCATTTTTTTCTTAAATTTGTAACGGAGCGCATCCCTCCGCTCCTCCTCCGATTTTCCCCCGACCGACCATCCGTCGGGGACCGCCGAACAATAGGCGCAGTACGGCAATGGCCGCAAGAGGCATTTATGCCTCCTTTTTTTAAGTATTACGATACGCGAACTCCGAAGCGTTGGAGAATACCACGAAAATATATGTGTTTTCGTGGTATTTCCTCGCACCGCGCCACGCGTCGCGCCACCAAGCGCTAGCACACCCCGCGCCGCATCACGCACCGTACCACCGAACGTAAATGCGTCCCGCGCCGCACCGACGCCGCGCCACGCAAGCGAGCGAGCATTGCACACCGCGCCACGACCGCGTCTACAAGCGCGTGACCACCCCCGCACCGCGCCGTTACCTTCCCACCGAATTCCTTCCCTAAACATCCCCCGCTCCTATTCCTTATAATCCCCAAAAAAACCAATTATACCCGATCCTTTTTTTCCGCTCCTGGGGAGAGGGATGCTAACCCCGAGATCGACCAATCCGACCGATCCGACCGAAAATACCAAGGTCGATCTAGGATATAAAAAGGCATCGCTCTCCACAGGAAATCACTTCTCGTTGACTCCTGTTCCTCGCTCGTTTTCCGAGAGCTCGTCTCAAGGAAGCGAGCATCTGAAACCGGTAGAAAGTCTGAGTTTTGTTGAGGCCTTCCCCAACGCGCCAAGTTCTCTTGGCCTGGCCGAAAGTCGTATCTCCGAATCTCGCACGACAAGCCGAGAGTTGCTGGGGTCTCCCCAGCGCGTCGAGTTCGCTCAATCCGCCGTTCCCGAGATTTCTCCGCCGGGCATCGGGGTTCTCCTCGATACCACCGTTCCTCTCCAAGCATCAGGGTACGCCCTGGTCGGCCGAGTACACTCGGCACAGCCGCCTTTTTCTCCGCACACAGCTGGGGCCCTCCTCGGCTGGCCGAGTTCACTCAGCATTCACTAAAACAGACGAGATGTACACCCCCCTTCAGCCGAGCCCTCTCGCAGGGAACGGGCCCCGTTCTCCGATCTAAACAATCCGACGACCTCGCGAATATCTCACCCTCGCAACAACGCCCGCAACATGCGTGCACGTTTTAAATCACCGCTGATTTAAAGGTCCGCGACGAACACGTGCGACACCGCCGCCGTCGTGCGCGCCCCGCGCCACCGAACTTCGCACAGCGACCAGTATCGCGCCGACTGCCAGAGCGATACCTCATTTGTATCCAAACAATATCCGCGCACCGATCGCCGTCTCGCCCGTCCACGGCCATGACCATTCGCGAAGATCGGTGCATTCCATCGCACTACTGTTATTTGAATAAATCATTATTATTTCTTATAATTATCGCCTAACGATTTGATAACCAAATTTCTGTCTCCACGTCCTCGCTTCCCCCTCCTGGTAACCGACTGACCGCTCTCCGCGCGGAAAAGCGAGACCGTTTTAAATTTAATACTAAAATAAACTATGACTAAAATAAAAATAATTTTAATTTTTACAAGCATATTTATCCTGTATACATATTTATACTTGCGGGAGGTCGGGGAAAATCCAAGCCTTAACCTAACTTAATTTTAAGTAAAATATTATATCGTAAAACCGTAGGGATAAGAAAGAAGATTGTCGATGAATCTGCGCTTTAATAAAACAAGAGCACACGTTTTTACCTCGTTTCGCGTTATTACTTCGTGAAACGCGGTGCGGCGAATTGTCTTAAATCGCAGATTTATCTCTTCCTCCTCCTCTTTTTCCTTATTTAATAATAAATTATAAATACTCTTAAAATTAAGCAGCTTCGAGTTTTCAAAATTTAATTTAATCCCCTTTATCTTACATATTTCATATTTTCGTGCGTCCGGTGTACGTACCACGTACACGTAAAACTTCGGCCCGCCAGATTCAAACGCCTCGATGAAGCTACCATGCCCGTAACTCTCGAGTTTGTCGGTCATGTAACCCAAAAAATTACCTGTACGCGGTTCGTACTCCTCGGGATCACCGCTGCTCGTATATATACAAGAATCTGTATCGTAATATAATACGCGACGATCTAATTTTTCTAAATATTCATATAATTTTAATCGCGTCTGTGCCGTCGTGTATGCCGCTATCACGTTAGTTATCAGTGAAGGTATCACCGCTTCGCTCTTTAACCGCCATGAAACGTATATCACATCCTCGTTAACGGGCAATACACCGACTATCTCGTGTTCAGGACTCGACAGCAATTCGGCGAAACGCTGAGAGGATCTTATTATTTCTGTATTCGGCAGGTTACTCTGCTGGCCGAAAGTAGCTATATAAGGCCGGTTCTAACTCGGTAGCTCCGAGGGGGGTAGAGGGGCAGAGGAATTCCGCGACGCGAGACACTCCATAAGCGATGGATGCGGGGTCCGCGGGGCAAGGGAGGAGGGAAGTGCGTCACTAGGCGCGGGGTCCGCGAGGCGAGGAGGTGGAATATGGCGCGGGGTCCGCGAAGCGAAGGGTCAGCGGGGTCCGCCGCCGCCGCCGCCGCCGCTGTCATCATGTTCTCTCTCTTTTCATTTTTTCTTCTCTCTTCCTTCCTCTTTTCTTAAGTTCTCTCTCTTTCCACCAAGGTATCTCGTTTTATCTTGATATCTTTTGTAATTTTAATTTTTTAAATTAATTATTTATTTAAAATTAATTATTTATTTAAAATTAATTTTTTTTTAAAGGAGATTTTTTAAAATATTACTTAGTAATTTATTATTATTATTATGAGTGATATTATTATTCGCGACAAGATGCGTCGGCACGCGACTCGTTATCGCAGCGCAACCTGAAACCGCTGAATTGAAAGGAAGAATGGAGAATAAACCGAGTAATATTTATCATAATATACATTTATTGGTCATGTAATGCATAGTGTACAATATTATCTATTGCGTACGCTAATAATTCACAATCTATAATCGAAGTTTTGTTCTTAATTTTATGATTGATATTATTTATTTTTTTATCTACTTTATATATCATTTGATACACTCCGAAATTAGATATCACATGCGAAAATATTCCACATAGGTCGACGATATGAAATATATATCTTTAAAACGGTAAGATCATTTTATCGGACACGTGTTAAAAATTACAAACTTGCAATTTTACGTAGGTCAATGAAATATATTTTATTAAACATAAATAACGAAACATAACGAAATATAAAAAAACATTAATTTAAGAATGTAATGTAAATGATGTAATATGGAATACAACATATACAATATGTTAGAAAATAAATTCTAAAATACTGAAATTTTAAAATATAACATATAAAATATAAAAAATATTATAAAATATTATTTAGTTAAACTTAAATTTAATTTTCTTCGTCTTGTAATATATCTATCTCATCTAACCAATAATATTTTTCATTATTAATTATAAACTCTTTAATACACTCGCGACAATCTGAAGCTATATTATATTCCATTAAAAGTTTATGACAAATAAAACATTTTTAATTCATAATTTTCTTTTTAATTCATAATTTTCTGGCACTACTTTACATAATGTGTGCCAGTTTGTTATTGCTACTCGAACACGATTAAAGTCTTGCACTTCTGCATGAAAACATTCTTCGCATATTCTTCGAAAAGGAGCATCATCTTCTCTGTAGATGACACTGGGAGAGTTTATAGCTTTTACGCATGTTCCCAGTAGAAGTGGCTCGTAAGTTTCCGGATACTCCTCCGGGATGACTCCGTCTACTGCTTTCACGCTTTCTTGGCTCGTTGGCGATTTCATCTTTTGATTTTATTTCACAATTAATATTATATTTTATTTAATATTTTTTATTTAATATTTTATTTAACTCACTTAAATTTTTTTCTTTTATAATATTTACCTTATAAATTACTGGCATGCACTTAGTATTCAGTAGAACTTGCACTTAATAGTTGATGAATCGAGTCTGAACGTCTACTGACGGTTAAGGACTCCTTCGTCTTGCCGCTGATACTTAATACGCTTTTCATCTTTCTTATCTTTTAGAAATATATAATATGGGTTGACATCGCGAGATTTATGTTAATGTCTTCTTTTTTCACTGACTATAACAAATAAAAACAAAGAAGTTATTTAAAATTTAAAAAATTATTGTAAATTTAAAATAAATATTCATACGTACCTTTATAATTTATATGTAGCATTTATGTACTCTATAGTTTTAATTTACACATATAGAACACATTACGCGCATCATCTCCAGTCAGCCATGTGCTGATTGGCCGACCAACGACCGCCATAGATATGCACATCTAGCCTAGCTCTATAGTCTATGCCGCCGCCAACGCCACGTGCGTTGGCGTACCCGCGTGGGTAGCGTTACCGCCATGTTGCGCAACAGCGCCACCATACTCGTTCACTCTCGTGCGCGCCGTCAACCAAGTAACACATCGCTCCACATGAGCGTTTCGCGACATACTCCTAAGTCGGTATCCTAACTCAATTTCTAATTTACTTTCAACTTCTAGTTAAGTTCCTAATTAAGTCTCAAATTAGTAATCCGTTAGTGTTAAGATTATTTGCCGCTCGATTGCTGGCAGCGTCGCCGAGAGGCGAGCGTATTCCCGCCTTTGTTCGGTGCCACGTGGTGATTTGCTTGGCAACATCGCCACCGCCCGCGACGTGACAACGAGTATAAAATATTTCTTAATTTATTAAAATATGTATATTTACCGATCACAAAAAAATTTCCTCTGTTCTTTTTTGTTGAGTTGCGAGCCTATGAGGAGGGACAGATTCTTGATCCACACGAAATGTCCCGCGTTATCGTCCCGCGGATCCTGCGTACAGCAAATTGACATGCTTTTCCTTCTTCGTATTGGTAAGACGTGTCGAAAGGATCGAAAGTTCTTTCTTAATTTCGATGCAGTATACATTTATGGATATGTTGTTGAGGAATTCAAACTTTTTAATTTGTTCCAACGTCATCGGAAACTCAATGTTTTGAAAATTGAGTACCGACGTTGACACTTTTATTTGCACGTTTGTTATTCGCAACAAATTCACCATTAAATACTGTATTCATCTTGATATTGTTATGTTTCTGCATGATATTTTGCAAACGCTCAAATACAATGTTCTTCGCATCCTCGAGAAATTGGTGAGGTTCGATGTGCTTCGTATTAATGACCGCACCAGTCAAAACACGGCTTTCAAACGCCGTATTAATCTCGCGCCATCTGAGGTCTGCGTATCCAGCACCCGCGGTCACGAATCGTTGGCGTACCGAATCTTTCAAACTTTCGAGTCGCGCTATCCGTGCGACCAATGATTGCCTAATACTAATTGATAATCGCGGGCGTTTAATTCGACCATGCTTTTCTTCAACGACTCGATATACTTGTCGCATCGTTGCTCTCACGCGATGTACTCTTCTCTCGAATTCAATCGGATAGATTGTTCCAAAAGAACACTCTCGGTTTGCTCCATATTAATTATCTTCTTTGATGTACAACTCTCAACTTACAATTCGACTAATGACAGAACGTGTCACAGTCTTTTCATTATATCTTACCAATGATGGTTGTATCTCCTTTAGAATATTTTCGCATGTGGCATTTAATTTCAGAGTGTATCAAATGATATATAAAGATTTTATTCTTGACTTATGTAAAAATGCAACAATTGCGTTTTGAACACAATGATCGCTCTCATCGCAGGACACGTTGTGACGTGCCCATTGTTCTTAATATCATATTTCATACCATTAACCTACGTGAAATTGCAAATTTGTAATTTTAACACGTCCGATCTCATCGCGAAAAACATCAATTGGTCCTAAAAAATATATATATTTCGTACCGTTGACCTATGTGGATTTGCAAATTTGCAATTTTAATACGTGAGGTGATCTCATTGTGACATGATAAACATATTTACGCGAAATTCATCGTAGCAGCCATATATTGGCGCTAATATTACTGCAAATGTTGCAGTGTCTATAGTTATATCATATATCAAACAAATGATGTACAAAAACGTGTAAAGTAGATTTATTCTGTATAATCTCATCGCAGCTGCCATTCGTCGGCGCTTATGCAAAAATACAAAATTGCAATTTTAATGAGAGTTATATTTCACATCTCGCGTAGTAAACCATCGAAAAAAGAATAGAGGGGTATACAAATTAAAAAGAACTTCAACAATTATTATTGCATTAATCGCTCTGTGAAAGACGGACAGTCTATACCTCTATAAAAAGAAACAGCTCTTGAAAAAATGAAAAAATACAAAGGAAGCTCTGTGAATTATTACATTTCGACTCAACAGAATGAGGCACAAAAAACAGTAAGTTTCATTACCACAAATCTTTCTTATACATTTTATATATTTTAATATATTAATAGCTTACTTATATGTATTCTTCTCCTTACAGTATATCTTCTCATAATTCATCATCTTCGGAACCTTGTACATCTCGTATCTTGGAAAGAAGGTTTGTCTTAACATTCACAGCTTATAAATATTTGGATATTGGAATCAACGTGGGACCTGTATCCTATGTAGAATTACGTATTGATGATAATCGAGGCAATCAAATATTATTGCCTTATGTAATGTGGAAAACCTTCATCGAGAAACGTGTGGATATCGAGCAGCTTGTGCAATCAATTGTTCCTTCATCATTGTCGAGTCATAATCTAATTATAGAACTTATTCAAATGCGAAATACAAATATTGTAAAGTTTACATTGCGCGATACATGCTTGTACATGAAGTCGTCAACCGTATTCTTTCTATTTGAACTTGAACATTGCATTGAATATGTATATTATTGAAATCTCTATGAAAATATATATGGTGTCAGCAAAAAATTTAAACAATTTATAAACTTTTTACGGCGGAATTGTATCACAGATAAACATATTGCAATAAAAACTTGGTGCGAGAGCGACATTTTTGACAAAACTTCGATCATAGATTGTGAATTATTAGCGTACGCAATAGATAATATTGTACACTATGTATTACATGACCAATAAATGTATATTATGATAAATATTACTCGGTTTATTCTCCATTCTTCCTTTCAATTCAGCGGTTTCAGGTTGCGCTGCGATAACGAGTCGCGTGCCGACGCATCTTGTCGCGAATAATAATATCACTCATAATAATAATAATAATAAATTACTAAGTAATATTTAAAAAAATCTCCTTTAAAAAAAAAATTAATTTTAAATAAATAATTAATTTTAAATAAAATAATTAATTTAAAAAATTAAAATTACAAAAGATATCAAGATAACGAGATACCTTGGTGGAAAGAGAGAGAACTTAAGAAAAGAGGAAGGAAGAGAGAAGAAAAAATGGTAAGAGAGAGAACATGATGACAGCGGCGGCGGCGGCGGCGGCGGACCCCGCTGACCCCTCGCTTCGTGGACCCCGCGCCATATTCCACCTCCTCGCCTCGCGGATCCCGCATCCATCACTTATGGAGTGCCCCGCGTCGCGGAACCCCTTTGCCCCTTTACCTTCGGAGCTCCCGAGTTAGAACCGGCCTTATATAGTTACTGCCGAATTTCCCCCGAAACGAATTAAGGCAGAGTTTGGCGACGGAGCGTAAGTCGGAATTACGTACGATGTTATTTTTATCGAGAATGATACCTTTGGTTGCTTCATACTCCCTCAGGTAGCGTTCTTTAGCAACGTCGTCGTTGCATTCGCTCGGCCACCCACTTGCCTCTTGTTTCAGTTGCAAAAAAGTGTTGATATATTTGGTAAACAACCCTCCCTGTCGCGTTTCGGGGTTATATCGCGTGGATTTGTACTGCCAAATTTCGTCTACCCGCGAGATATCCTTTTTCGACTGCTTTGCGTAATTCGCAGGACACTCATGTGCTCTCGAACTCACGCTCCGCAGGATCGTCGTGAGTGCACGCGTCGCGAGAAAATGATTTGCAACATGTACGGCAAAGAGCAAATAATAATTTATCGCGCACGTGGTACGGTAGTATCGGGTGGAAGAGATCACGTGGGGGGAGTACTCGGCAATGTACGAGACTCTCGACCGTAGTATAATTAAAATTTGGCGCAATTCCAATTAAACCAGCGCATTCCTCGCCTACATAAATATCCAGGTGACCAATTAGGAAAACTCCGGTCTTGAGTATGTACAGGTACAGAGAACATACGTCTACGTACCGTATCTTCTCGATGCTCGTAACGAGTCGCGATATTGCCGGTGCGTCCGCCGAAAAATGCATCGCGAGGATCGAGAGGTGGGATTTGCACCATGGGATGATTTTCAAGAAATTCTCGCATCTCTCGATTCTCGCGCATTTCTTCGTCGAAAACGCACTCCCATTTTTCTGTTAGAATATATCATTGACGACGTAATCGCCAAGACGCTGCAACCGTTCGTTTGTAACGCGCGTCAAACGTATCGTTAAAATTTTCGAGCGTTTTATCACGGTATAATGGGTAGCAAGACGGACATCCGTGAAAAAAGCAACCGTGAAATTGCAAGACGTGACGTCGCGTCTCACCCCCATTCTCGCATTCGTAATACCCGTCGACCAGCATGCCTTCCGCTAAACGATACTTGCGTTCACGTCCCGCGTGAATTATTCGACGACCGATCTCACGTTCCTTCAAAATTAACCATTGCACAGCTTTACGCGACTGGTTATCTTTAAACCTGTATCCATCCGAAGGAATGATTTCTATTTCTTCTTCGCGCTGTCACGTCGCGGGCGGTAGCGATGTTGCCAAGCAAATCACCACGTGGCACCGGACAAAGGCGGGAATACGCTCGCCTTTCGGCGACGCTGCCAGCAATCGAGTGGCAAATTACCAGCAGCGATTCGGAAGAATTAAGGAGTTAAGGAGTACGAATCCCTGATCACTAGAATAAACGTGCGATTGAGCAGCAGAGAATCTAATCCTTAGTATTAGCGCGATTATCGCGTCTAGCTATTATTTTTCACGGTTGAGTAACGAGACGGAAAAGTGAGTCGGCGCGAGACAATGACGTCTGAAGCAGCGTTAGTATTGTCAAGATAATATCGAGCGCGGACGTGTTCGATAGCCTCTCCCTCTTCTTCGAGTACTTCTAGGGCAACGAAAACACACGCGTCGCAGTGCTCGATTTCGCGGATTAACGAAAGCGGGGTAAGACAACACTCGCAGAAATCTTAGGACCCGGTGAATCCGAATTGAAATGAATGAGTTAATTCCAAGCGGTAAGAGAGAGTGCCCTCGGGTATTAATTCCTTACAACGATAACAGAGAAACTCGGCGCTATTAGAATAATTGTCGGCAGCCGAATTATTTACGCGGCGATAACCGAAGGAAATAATGCAGCGCACTGAACCGACGCGATGTTGGAATACGGCGACTGGATGCGTGCGCGAACCGCGGGTGGCATCAGACCGAGGGAAGCACATCACATTAATTAATTAATGGTATCCGCGAAGGTAAAACGCGTCCCTGCATATCGTTGAATAATATTATGGAATATTATCGGAGCTAGAAGGTTTGAAACAAACATTTAAGAGTGCATTTTCTGAGTGAAGTCGGACGGGGCAAAAACTATGCTCAAAAAAAACAAAGGAGTCGGTCGTAAACCCTTCCGGTCAGGCTTTCCTTTTGTAGAAGCGATCGTTGAACTTGCACGGACACGTTCGGTTGACGCAACAGGGAAAATAGCACGAGAAATATACGCGTATACATATATCTTATAATAATTTGTTAACAATTTAGCTACTTACCTTTCATTGTAAGCTCTCTGCAAATAGTCTTGGAGAGAAATTCGCGGTTGGGAGCGGGGTTCTTGGGTGGTGCTGGTTGGTGCGGGCTGCGCGGGCAGGGCGTCCCAGAGACGGTCGTGCACCAGGAGCTCGTACTCCCTGTCGAAGGTTACCTCCTCGCCGATGATTGCGTTGTGATCGAAAATCGCGGCCATGAAGATTGTATTCGAGGTGTCGTATAGCGTTACTACGCCCCGCGCGATTTTTCCGTGCCTTAGGCATTCGACAGAGGCTTTAGGTATATATTGTATTTAATTAAAAAGTTAGGGTTAGGATATCATATTCGGCTGCGAGCCAATTACGCATTGGTTCGGCGTCGCGTCGGAATGCAGGAGCTATCACGTGCTCGAAATCCGATGTTTCCTTCGTGGTGCGGATGACGCACAACACCTTACCCCCAGAAACAATCGGAATTCTTGCTTTAATTATGAATTAATCGATTAGTCAATATGGGACTTGCTATTAACACTTAGTTGCCTCGTGTTCTCGCGAACACTTCCGTTAGTAGACGCGGTGATGAACCGTATGAAAAAGCAAACACGTGGTGATTCGAATTTTATATTATTATATTCAGGAGATTAATTAAAAGTTGTATGCGCGAAGCTTTATTCTAATGCGGATAAAAGCGGTGATGAAGATTCCGAAATTAACTGATCACGTGGTTACACAAAAATCTAGATTTATTTAAGGAAAGAGAATACACTCGCGCTCTTACACACAAACTAGTAAATAATCTTAACACTAACGGATTACTAATTTGAGACTTAATTAGGAACTTAACTAGAAGTTGAAAGTAAATTAGAAATTGAGTTAGGATACCGACTTAGGAGTATGTCGCGAAACGCTCACGTGGAGCGATGTGTTACTTGGTTGACGGCGCGCACGAGAGCGAACGAGTATGGTCGCGCGTTGTAGCGTGTGCCTGCGGCGACGCTGTTGCGCAACATGGTGGTAGCGTGGGTACGCCAACGCACGTGACGTTGGCGGCGGCATAGATTATAGAGCTAGGCTAGATGTGCATATTTATGGCGATCATTGGTCGACCAATCAGCGTGTGGCTGACTGGAAATGATGCGCGTAACAATAATGCGAGCTTTATTGTAGTAATAATCTTACAATTAATTAAATTAATATCGTTATCCTTAACATGATCTTATTATTAATGCAGGTATTATATTTAGGTATGTTTAAGGAACATTATATTTATTATTGTAATTTAAATATTTTTAAAGTATAATTTATGAAGTATTTCGTGTATTATGTCAAATATTGTTGTTTATAGTTAGTAAGGAAAGTGGTTAGGATAATCGAATACATATGTTATTAAATGTTAATATTTATAATTATTGAAGAAGACGTTATTGAAGAAGAAGTTAAAATAATATTACATCTATGTAACATAATAGTGGTGGGGCGCGCCATGTTAGGCGGAACGGCAGGAGAGCCAATGGCCGTTTTCGGTCGCTGGCGATGAATTATATTAAGATAATATTACATGCGTAGAAGGGAAAAAATATAAATGGCGGCTCTCCGGACGTTACAGCGCAAAAAGTTTTTCCGAAAAACTCTCATGCACTTGTTGAAGCAATAGCTGTACATTTCTCGAATGGACACACGTTTCCCGGCTGTAAGAATATTTTTCTGAAGGCCATACATACTCGTCGAAGGATATTAACGTCGGTGCGACAATACTCGAGTATTTCACATTGAAAATCAAATGTGTTTCTTTCAAACATTTCTGCGTGCCACGCAAGAAAACGTTCGCGTTCTTCTGTTCGCATTGTTTCGGGCGCGTAATAACAAACATCGGGTAATGGACCGACATATGTTTGATTATCGACAGTATTAAATAAGTACGGAAAGACACCTTTGTCACAAGTATCCGGTAACCCGAAGGCCTTCGGTAATTCTGACAAACGCATTGGCATATAATTAACACTGTCGATAAATTTCGTGCGACTTACTCTTAGGACCATAATTTTTGTACCGTTTAAAGTTATACGAGATTCTAATTCAGAATAATTTTCTACGATGTACCGGAGGATAAACTGCGCGTCGAAATGATTTCGTCTTATGCGCTATACAAATAATCCGCGTAAAATGTTTCGTTGATCGTGTTGCGAATTCGACAAATTATTTTACCGGATCCTGCCGAAAAACAAATTCGCGTACTCCGCACAGTCGCAGCGCACCGACAAATTATTCATCCCCACGCACGAATCACAAATCTGTTGTGCGACACAGAGTGTCGGGACGTGAATTTTCATATCGGTTCACTCGAGCGATTGATCTTGACGCGTCTCAAAATCATAAAATACGAATGCTGTTCGTCCCTTATTGCGTTCCTGCTCACCCGTGTTATTCTGCTCGCTCTCTCTCGTAACTACAGAAGAATCTCTGTCGGGCTCGACAGCGGAGGATCTGTCTTCACGTGAAAGAGGTTGCATGTAACAAAGATAATTTATCGGTTTTTGCGAACTGCAAATTTTGCAAAAAAAAACGGCACATTTCGTGTCTTTTTGTCGCTTTTATAATCCGTCCGCAACCTTCGCAAAGCCGAATGGTATTGCAGACCCTCGCCGGTGTTTTTCCGTCGTACGACTTTGTCGCCCGATGATATTCGAAGTATGCGTTAAGAACGAACGTTTGCAAGTCTCGCACCTAACAAGTTCTACGATTTTACGTTGCTCGCACGGCGGTACTTTGTTACAACGAGAACATTTGTTTGAGCAGCGATGATCCCTTTCCTCACGATAACCGATATTACACGGTATACAATAACCCCCTCTACTTCCCGCGGCTGCTTTTAAATTTAAAATAGGACTATAATGTTGTTGTTGCTCATAATATATAATATTTATTTGTAATTATATATATTTTACAATATATATTTAATATATAATATTTATTATTATTACAATGGCTCACGTTCTAGAGAGGCGAGTACTGCGGTTCCGTCGAATAAAGGTCTCTCGCCGCGCCCGAAAATAGCAAAATTATAAACAATAATGGTGATATCGGATGCAGCGAAAAAGCGTTGGAAACATTCTACTTCCCGAATCCCGCAACCCTCCGGTGGAATAGTGACACCAGCCCTCCTCGTCAAATCCAACGCGAGTTCGCATTATAACGAGGAATTCTGATGTCTTACCATATTTCACCGCTCATGAAGTTCCCCCGCACGCAACGTACCGCGTTCGTGATACATTTGCGCGGTCACGAGAGAACGGGGAAAACATAAATTATCCAAATTGAAGATTGTTAAAATCGAACGTTTCGCAACGTCTTCCCGTGTCTCGTGTGAGTTTATTCGAAACGCGACCTTTGGGTGCTGCGACATTGAAAACGGGTATGTTAAAATTCCGTGCGATATCGAGACTTCTGGCGCTTTGCGCTACTGAACTTACAAGGCGTCAAATGTTCTCGCGAGTTAAGTCGCGTGCCGGTCGAAACGATAATCCCGCCGGACCGTGCGTTAAATCTTCCGAATCGAATGCAAATCCCATAATCATGCAGTTCGGAGGTATGCAACGCGTAGGCATGAATTTCGGCGAATGCGTTTTCAAGCCAGTTATAAACATCGACTTTTTCAAGTAGCGGACGCAAACGGAATATCACCACTCTTCCTAATATCGCGAAATTTCTAAAGCGGCGCGAATTTTCCCGATTAATAATAAACGATTAAAATTTCTGACCTCGTGATCAACACATGCTTGTTCTCTTTCCTCTTCCTCCTCCCCCTCCTCTTCCATTTGTTCTTCTCCCGTCATCTCCTCCTCCTCTTCCTCTTCTCCTTCTCCTCTTCTCTTTCTTCGTCTGCTAATTCCTGCTGCTCCTCCTCCTCAACCTCTCCCTCCTCCAAATTTTCCTGAGGTCGAAGCCCTCCTCCACGCTGCGGCTCTTCATTGTTCGCTTCTATGCAAAAGTTACAAAAAATTAGAAACATATTTTATAGAAAATACTTCGAGATTGCTTAAAATATTATGTTCGTATTTAATTTAGTAAACAAGCATATTTTTTCTGAGGTAACTCGTGTCACGTCGCGTCAGAATAAATGAATTAATTAACAATTTTGTTTCCTATTGTAAAGGTATTACCCTTTTCAATTTTACAATGATAAATCTTTATAACATAAAGCAAAGAACCGACGTGATACGTCCCTGGGCTACCGCGAACCCCACCATGGTGATCCTCTAGCCTCCCACGCGAGCGCCGCATCCCCACCACCAGTGCCTCCCACATCGAGCGCGCACCCCACCATAGCGTCGCCGCAGTTTCGAGCCGCCGAATCGAAGCACTTCAGTGCACGGCCGACTGTAGGCAGTTCATCTCGCGAATCCGATTAGAGAGGACCTCCAGTCCGTGAACTCCCTCTTCTAATTCGATTCCAATTCTAATATTAAAAAGTAACTCGAATCCAATCTCAAATCAATTCCAATTCTATCCTAGTGCTAGCGAATCTAACGTCACCCAGTTTAAATTCAAGCTCTTATAAATCTAATTTTAAATGTGTTTTACAATTTAATCAATCTTTGTATCAATTAATTTTGTATTTGAATACCTTACAATATATAAGTGAAAAGTGATTGGTGTGTGTCAAACAATTAATAAGTCCCAATCCTTCCACCCATTCTAGCGAAACGTACAATCGACAGAGTTCGCGAGATAGAGTGATCGCGCGTAATTTAATCAAAATAATAAGCGACCCGGAAGCCGTGCTGCTCTCTTGGTTAGCAAGTTGTGCGTCCACCCGCACTACTCCCCAAGAGAGGTATCGCTTCCCACGCATTTTAATTCGCCAAATTATAAGACATCCGACAACCTGTCCCGCCTCTTGGCTAGCAAGTTGTGCGTCCACCCGCACTACTCTCCACAGAGGGCTACAGGTTCTCATCGCGATAGAAAGCTTAATCTTTTATTCGTAATTTGTAAGGGAAGCAACATCTCCCTTCATGGTCACTCTCAATGCCGAATAAACGCAAAAACCGCGCCGGGCGTCAGCGTACGATTCGTCGAACTCTATATGAAATTAAAACCGCGCTCATCGATGATTTGAGTGAATTGCTCGGGTGCGAAGAAATCTACCAACCAGAATACGAAGGACATTTCAAGAATAGCCTGTGGGTTCCAAGTCCCCCGAATCCAGCAACGTTACCTCCAGACGCCTCGCATTCTAGTGTGCATCCCGAGACCCACCAGGCCGGCAACGAGAATTAAAAGCCCGAATCCAGGAACCGGGCCAACGAAAGGTAAGTGAATTTCCATTTCCTATTTGTGAATCGCGTTATGTGCAGAGGACAATCGGAAGGCTCACGTCAAAAGAAAACACATTCGGCCGCCGTCTTTAACCATCAAATAAGTATCTCTCGGTGTGTAGTCGAATTCGGGTATGGTCTTGTCGGCATAGCTACCGGTACAAATTCTGCCAACCTCATATGCCTAGAGTGCAAATCCCGGTATAATCTCATTTGCAATCAACTACAATTCACAACTGTCTTAATGCATTACATTAATGTTGGGACTACTCGGAAAGAAAGGCTTTGCAATTTTTGCGGTACTAAATTAGCTCTCTGGCGTGAGGTAACCGACTGCGATCCCTGCTCCGAAGCATTTGCGGCATTCTTAGAATATTTACGCGAAGGAAATACTTCTTTTTACGCACTGCCAAATCCTATTATCGTCATTGACGTAGATGCAGAGATAGGACTGCATGACATTATTTTCTCTAGGAGACTGTCGACCTTTTTACATGGTCTATACTCGCAATTTATATCAATAATCCAGTCAATTCATTCTGTAAAAACTAACACGCAGCCCAGTGCGAGCAGACTCGCCTCACGTTTCTCTCGCCTGCGACGTAACAACAAATTGGTGACAGCGGTGGGATAGATACATTTTTGGGTATTCCACCACGCCGCTTATCGAACCAGGTAGACCGCTCCCGTCGGTTCGATTAAATTTCGTATCCGAATGAGTCGTAACACTATTATAAATCGGACGATAATCGTCATCGCTAACATTTCGCGCGCGTAAAAGAAATCGTTACTTCTCACTTTCATTATTAATGCAACGGACACCTGTCAAACCCGCGAAAATCGATATGAATACGCGATAAGGCGCAAGGAAAGAGGAGCTGGAGCGCGTTCGCGTCGCGCAGGAAGAAACCAGCGCTAAATTACAAGCCGATTCGGAGGCACTGGTTCGCGAGCGAGCAGAATGCCAAGCGGAACTCCGCGCATTGCGTAAAGAGAGGTGCGAAGTCGAGAATAGTAACACGATGCTCCGCGAAATGATGGAAGCTCTTACCATTTTACGAGGCGATTTCAGTTCATTACGACGAGAAGTAGATACACGCCGTGATCCTGCAGAATGCCCGTCGGGGCAACGTTTTTCAGAACCGCCCGTATTAATAAGCGAATTGAACGATTCGATATCTGAGCTTCCGCCTGCTCCTAAAATTACATACCGAGAGACGACCGAATTTGTACCATATTTCGATGGATATAATATTCCCCTCTCGAAATTTTTAAGCGCATGCCGTCAAGCCCGCGATATACTTCCTGCTAATTATGAAAAATCGCTGACGCGTCTCTTGATAGCAAAATTTCGCGGCCGAGCGCATTCGGCAGTAGCAGACGAGCCGTGCGATTCGGTAACTCAATTATCCGACCTTTTGGTAGGAGCGTTTGGGTCATTTAAAACAGTCGCGCAGTACAGAGGAGAATTAACCGCGATACACCTGGGAGCTCGTGAACATATTCTCGATTACATAGACCGCGTCAAAGAATTACGTGCGGCCATCCGAGACGGAGAACGTCGTGCTCGAGGCTTTCTCGATAATTAGACAACAAGGGAGATTGATGACCTCACCGCTCAAAGTTTTTATGAGGGACTCCCAACGGTATACAGATTACAGTTCAAACCCGAGCATTACCATTGTCCGTCCGATGCTTTTGTCGC
Organism: Pogonomyrmex barbatus; assembly: GCF_055798465.1. Classification (NCBI taxonomy): domain Eukaryota; kingdom Metazoa; phylum Arthropoda; class Insecta; order Hymenoptera; family Formicidae; genus Pogonomyrmex; species Pogonomyrmex barbatus. Next base: position 7,330,091 of record NW_028297110.1, on the reverse strand, counting down.
TGCTAAGGCAATCGCCAAGAGGGAAGAATTAGAAAAACAACGATATGGTAATCGGCCGGACGGAAGGCTCGATAGCACTCGCTTATCGCCGATACCGCGACAAACATCCGGACACTACATTTCCCGTTTAGAAAAACAACGATATGATAACCGACCGGACAACAGATTAGACAGCGCCCGCATATCTTCGATACCGCGACATCCGGGCACCACACTTCCCGTACACAGCAATACAACATACAACGATACCCGGATCCATCGCGTCGCGAAGAAAACAATTCCAGGAGGGCGTATGCGGATACACCGTGATATCACAATCTTATACAAACAATTCCTACAATAGCCGCGCCGCCCGCCCAACGTATGCCGATAGGGCTGGCTCCTTTCTGCAAAGCAACGAGAACTCGCGTGCCGTTGGAAATCAACGACAAACTAAATGGTGCAGATACTGCAAAAACCCGGGACACGAAATCAACGAGTGTAGAAAAAGGCAATACTATAACGAACGCCAGTCGGGAAACGCGAACGATTCGCCCCGCAGATAGGACGCGGCGAGGGGAAATCAGCCGCGACCAACGCGTCCAATAAATTTAATAAATCCGACGGAAAATACAACAAGCGCGAACAATCAAAAATCAGAATAGCCACTTTAAACCCTAACGAATTCAGTCAGGCGCCAACGGTAAGCGTATCTATCGACGGGTTGCTACCCCGCGTAAGATTTATGGTAGACACCGGGGCCGCCCCCAATTTAATAAAAAAACGTAATGTACGGGGTAAGACAGAAGTAATCAAACATGACCTGCTGTTCCTTAGTGGCATAACAGAAGGTACCATCCTCACTTTGAGGTCAATCAATACGGCATTTCTCGGAAACAAAATTAAATTACATCTTGTGCCGAACGACTTTCTAATAGAACAGGAAGGGATCCTAGGATCCGAATTCCTACGCGATAACACCACGATAGACTTCGCAAAGAAAGTCGTAATATGGCAAGGGATCCGCTTGCCCTTTTCGCAACACGAATCGATAGTAATCCCAGCGCGATACCGTGCTGCTTTCTATGTGAACATATTAAATCATGATATGCAAATAGGCTATTGTCACGTCGCGGGCGGTGGCGATGTTTGCCAAGCAAATCACTACGTGGCTCCGGACAAAGGCGGGAATACGTTCGCCTCTCGGCGACGCTGCCAGCAATCGAGCGGCAAATCACCAGCAGCGGTTCGGAAGAGTTAAGGAGTTAAGGAGTTCGAATCCCTAATTATTAGAATAAACGTGCGATTGAGCAGCAGAGAATCTAATTCTTTGTATTAGCGCGATCGCGTCTAGCTATTATTCTTCACGGTTAAGTAACGAGACGGAAAAGTTCGTGAGTCGGCGCGAGACAATGACGTCTGAAGCAGCGTTAGTATCCTCAAGATAATATCGAGCGCGGACGTGTTCGATAGCCTTTCCCTCTTCTTCGAGTACTTCTAAGGCAACAACGAAAACCTCGGAACACGCGTCGCAGTGCTCGATTTCGCGGATTAACGAAAGCGGGGTACGACAACACTCGCAGAAATCTTGGGACCCGGTAAATTCGAATTGAAATGAATGAGTTAATTCCAAGCGATAAGAGAGAGTGCCCTCGGGTATTAATTCCTTACAACGATAACAGAGAAACTCGGCGCTATTATAGGATAATTGTCGGCGGCTGAATTATTTACGCGGCGATAACCAAAGGAAGTAATGCAGCGCACTGAACTGACGCGATGTTAGAATACGGCACCTGGATACGTGCGCGAACCGCGGGTGGCATCAGACTGAGGGAAGCACATCACATTAATTAATCAATAGTATTCGCGCAGGTAAAACGCGTCCCTGCATGTCGTTGAGCAATGTTATAAAATATTATTGGAGCTAGAAGATTTGAAACGAGCATTCAAGACTGCATTTTCCGAGCGAAAACGTCGGACGGGGCAAAAACTATGCCCAAAAAAACAAAGAGGTCGGTCGTAAACCCTTCCGGTCAGACTTTCCCTTTGTAGATCGTTGAACTTGCATGGACACGTTCGGCTGACGCAACAGGGAAAATAGCGCGAAAAATATACGCGTATACGTATATTTTATAATAATTTATTAACAATTTAGCTACTTACCTTTCGTTGGAAGCTCTCTACAAATAGTCTTGGAGAGAGATTCGCGGCTGTGAGCGGGGCTCTTGGGTGGTGCTGGCTGGGGCGGGCTGCGCGGGCAGGGCGTCCCAGAGACGGTCGTGCACCAGGAGCTCGTACTCCCCGTCGAAGGTTACCTCCTCGCCGATGATTGTGTTGTGATCGAAAATCGCGGCCACATGAAGTATTCGTATTCGAGGTGTCGTATAGCGTTACTACGCCCCGCGCGATTTTTCCGTGCCTTAGGCATTCGACAGAGGCTTTAGGTGTATATTATACTTAATTAAAAATTAGGGTTAGGATATCGCATTCGGCTGCGAGCCAATTACGCATTGGTTCGGCGTCGCGTCGGAATGCAGGAGCTACCACGTGCTCGAAGTCCGATGTTTCCTTCGTGATAAGTGCGGATGACGCACAACACCTTGCCCCCAGAAACGATCGGAATTCTTGCTTTAATTATAATTTGATCGATTAATCGATATTGGATTTGCTATTGACACCTAGTTGCCTCGTGCCCTCGCGAACACTTCCATTAGTAGACGCGGTGATGAACCGTATGAAAAAGCAAACACGTGGCTAGATGTGCATATCTAGGTGGTCGTTGGTCGGTCAATCAGCGCGTGGCTGACTGGAGATGATGCGCGTAACAGTAATGCGAGCTTTATGGTAGTAATAATCTTACAATTAATTAAATTAATATCGTTATTATTATATTAGTTTATTATCTTATTAGTATTATCTTATTATTAATGCAGGTATATTTAGGTATGTTTAAGGAACATTATATTTATTACTATAATTTAAATATTTTTAAAGTATAATTTATGAAGTATTTCGTGTATTATATCAAATAAAAATTGTTGTTTATAGTTAGTAAGGAAAGTGGTTAGGATAATCGAATACATGTGTTATTAAATGTTGATATTTATAATTATAGAAGAAGACGGTTAAAATAATATTACATCTGTGTAACATAATAATGGTGGGGCGCGCCATGTTAGGCGGAACGGCAAGTGTTATGTCAGGAATGACGCAACGTTATTACGTCCGGGCGAAATTTGATTCGATTCTATCGAACAGTATTCACACCGGGCTGTATGGGAAAATTTCGTATAAAAAAAAAATTTTTATTTTGGGTATGGTACGGAACCTCGAGCGGCAAAGATCTTGTTAGTTTAATCGGGAGACTTTAATTGTTTCATCGAGTATTTTGTCATTGTAAATTATTTAGGAAGAAACTAAGTCTTCTGGAGAAAATTATTTCATGCGTTCCGATGCTGTTATCGACGTCTAGAATCTCGGATCTGGTAATGATTCAAACGTTTGATTTTCGTCTCGTAAATGGTGTAGAAAGGCAATGAAGGCGTCTACGCACGCGTCGCAATTGTTTAGTTCGCGACAAATGGATAATTCAGTCGGGCAGTGCTCGCACTTTCGCGGCGGTGGATTATTTCCAATATGGATGAAATGTCTTAGTATCAATTGAAATTGTTGTTCAAGATGAATTCGTTCGCAGTCTACCTTGCACTGATGGCACAAGAGTCCTGCGTCGTTATAATCACTGGCAATACCGAACAACCCGTAACCGAATTCAGTAATGCAATAACAAAGATTTACGCAATGCGTATAAATTGCGGCAGGGGAAGTTTTCGATTTTCGCGGTCTTTCGAGTTGTTCCCTGCACATTTGCAGTTTTCTAAATTCGAGTGCATGCAGCAATAGCATCTGTCCTACCTTTAGTAGTAGTTGTAGAGAATGTCACTCCTCATTTCCATGTATCTCTTCTTTCGTGGATCAGTGGCGAGAGCATCCGCAGTGGCGGCAATCTCGGAGTATGGAAGGTGATGGGGATCAGCTTCCACGTTGGAGGCGGCCTCGGTGACCAAAAGCTTCCGGGGAATAATTATTCGTAGTTTTTATCGTAACTTGACTCGACACCAAGCAGGTTTTGTAAATGTCGAGGAAGTCAGTCGTTCTATTTATCAAAGAGTTTTTTCAACGACTGCTTCCGGCCTGAACGGTGACGGCGATTCAGTGGCATCGCAAAGAGATCTTACTGTAATAATTCATTATAACTTTTTATTTCGTGACTCTAAGCTGTACTCTTGCACAGAGGAATGCGCTTGGTGACGCAGCGATAGCGTTATCTGCGGTATGTTATGTCTCACGGGCGACTCTATAGTGAGCGCCGCAACTCAATGCATCATGAGAACACAATATTCAATATTAATTTGCGTTTATTTTACTCACTATCCACGATTCCGACAAGGTGTTGTGCCTCGCGGGCGACTTTCAGGAGCGCCGCACGTTTGGTGCATGCACGAGTACACGAAACCTTGATAACTAAAATATAGTTTGAATTTAGAATTTAGAATAGATAGATCGTCGTAGTTCCTCGTCGAGGCGCCGGCGTGTAAAACACGTAACAGCGTCAATCCAGAGGAACGATACAACGAACTAATTTGTTTTCATTCAGGTTCTTTAATTTATTTAATGTGATTTGAAAGATCTCTTTATCCTCGCAAACTCAGTCGTTTCATTCGTTTCGCTAGGATAGGATAAGTGGGATTCGCTAATAATCACTCATGGTTCGATTTCCACTTCATGTAATTGAAATTAAAATGAATTGATAATAGTACAAATTACAATATTAATGACTTAACCGCACTAGTCTTATAAATAGAATTGAACAATGATTCTTAAAATTGGAAAAGATCTCGGTGTAACACGCTAATGTGCCGAGAGTTGAATTGAATTTAAAGTACTCGCACCCTATCCTAAGAGAGGATGTGTTCACGAGCTAGGAACCTTTCTGGCTGGAGATGTGAACTCCCCGAAGGAGCCTCTGCATTGAGCTCCTTCGTTTTCGGCGGCTCGAAGTGCGGCGGCGTTCTGGTGGGAGCGGCCGCGCTTGCGTGGGAGGCGCTGATGGTAGGGCCCCGGTGGTCATGTGGGGGATACCAGCGGCTCCCGTGGATGTTTTTCATCCAGGGACGCATCACGTCTTTTATTTTTAATACGTATATATATATGTGCTGAAATGAATGAAATTGAACGTAATAGTTAAAATTTTATATATTGAAATTATTGTTTTGAAAATTACTTAAGGTATGTCTACGCGCTTGACACCTCCCTCCTTATTTTAAAATGTGAATCGATGGACTCACATTTTCCGTATTATAACTACTTATACTGACATTGCAGTCTTCTTATTTTTGTAACAGTATTTTCCTTAATTCTACGTAAGATAATTCGTTATCCGTTCGTTGTTCGTTTATTTGTTCGCTTGTTCCTGGTTGAGTGTTGTTGGTAGAATCTTCCACTGGTGCTGCTGGATGGTATTCCGCAATAAATGTCCTTTCTTTACCACCACTATCCTCGTTCTTTCGGGATTTTCCCAAAAATAGTATCAGGCTGGTCACTGATGACCATAATGCACCCAGCAGGTAGAGGCTCCATCCGTATATCGAATGGATCGCGTACCCATGGATCAGAATATCTATTATCAGTCTTATCAATCTTCCGATAATAAATAGCCAAACTCCGGCGCTGGCAGATCCAAAAGTGATGAATCCATCCCAGAGGCGTTTGCCTGCGCTTTCTGCAATGTGATTAAGAGCTTCTTCATTGAGAAGGTTAATCATGGATATGCTTCCTCGGGGAACGTCTTGTCCCATCGTTCCTCTAGCTATTGTGTTTAACATGGAAGGTTTTTCCACGGGGAACATAATATGGTTCCGCAGTCTATCGAGGTCTTCCATTGTATATATCCTGCTAGTGGCCAGTGTATCTGGGCTCACATATTTCTATGCGGGCTTGGTCAGTGGTTGTATTACCGGTGGCGGCAATGATTCCACCATATTAGTAGTTGCTCTGTACCATATTTCGTCTATTTTGAATAGGTTTGGTAGGAGCTCGTTACAATCTTTGATCGTCCCGGTTTTTGTAAATATTCGGGATCAAGGTAGGAGGAAATATAAGCTGTTTTTATATGTTACTGGTAGCTCATTATAGCATTCTTCCGTGCGTCGTATTCGACACTATACTGGGACACATTTAATAATGTAGATTATTTCACCGGCTGTAACTGCCGTGTATCCTGCGGATTTCATAATCCGAAATGTCATTTCATCTGGCGCTATGCTGGATAATGATAGAGCGTTTTGTAATATTTGTTGCTCCATAGCACATTTCTGTTCCATGATGTCTCTATACAACCTCGTTAATTGAGTTTTAACGTGTTTCTCCACATATATAAGCTTTGAATTTACATATGTGAAGATGTCGAGATTGTCCACAGATATGCGGGTTTTAGATTGAAAGGTTTTTCCTCTTTGAGTTTCGAATATTAATAACTTGGGGTGCTCTGTATTGTAGAGCTTATATCCGCATACGTTTACTTCTGTAGTTCGAGCTAATGCAAACGTTGTATCATCCGTAGTTACGGTGTATATCTCAGGTGCTGTTTGGTTATCTCGCGGAGACAACTTTACTGCTGTCCCTTCATATAAGATATCTGTTGAAATGACAACTGTCGTATGGTGGAACGGTCCAATAGGTTTCGGTACCGTCGTAATCATTACATCCTCCTTGGATGCTGTGCATTGTGTTCCTGAGTTCAACGTAATTTTGTCCGTTGTTCTTTTTAGTGGAGTTGTGAAGATTCTCAAGGTAATTTTGACAGTGGCTTGGACTACTACGTCCTCCCATGTGCCATATCCGTCTGTGTATTGTGCTCCGGCACATCATCCGTCGCTGTAGGCGATTCCAGCTAACGTAACACTACGATAGTTGGTTGAGTTAACGATGAGGCGATCAACAACGGCGTTGCCCAATGTCGCTGTTCCTGGGTTTCATGGAGCTTTTTACAATTATATGCTCCCATTTCTTTGACGTATTCTTTCTTTCCTTCGTTACTGATACGTGGGAATGCATTCCGCAGTGGTAAACGTTTCGATCTATTTCGAGTTTGCATTGGTAGACATTGATGGTTTCGAACTCTGAGGTTTGAAATAATTGAATAAATATATCCGTTTTGATAGGTTTAATATGTTCCAAGTCACATTTCCCTATGTCGAGGAGTGACAATGTGGTTATGTTAGTCCATTTCCTCCACAATTGTAGCCGGTCAGTGCGGCTATGAAGGTTGGTAAGATGAGGATTGTTACTAGGTGTAGGGCTATGTTTTAGCTGTGGTGGTCGAGTACGTTCTGATCCCTTCAGACTCGTCTTCAACGATGTCTTCTTGGATGCCTGGTGGGGGTTCAGCGTGGTGGGGACTCCGACTCCCTTTCCTCTTTAACTTGTCCATGTGTATTCTAGTTTTGCCATGTTAATATTTTTATATTATTATTTTCCAACAATTGTGTAATTTCGAACGGACTCGTATACTGGTCAGCGAGTTTATTTTTAATAAGTTCCTTTAACAAATACATTATCTCCTACTCTTAAATTAGTTCTCTCGATTTTTTATTGTAGTATTGTTTAGATCTATGTTTCGCCTTAATCAGATTATCGCGAGCTAACTAAAATTGTATGACAAAATTTCGCAAGCACAAAGCATTGTGCTTGCGAAATTTTGTCATACAATTTTTCTAAATAATTTGCATAGCTCTCGTTTTGTTTGTTGTCCAAATTATCCTTATCAAAACGAGCTAGCTTTCCATAAACTAATTCGTGTGGTGTAAAACGCGTTCCTTCATGTATACTGGTATTATAAGAGAAATTTGCTATTTTAAGACACTTATCCCATTCATTGTTCGTATTAACGAATTTTAGATATTCCCATAGTACATGATGAGAGCGTTCTACCGATCCGTTTGACTGTGGGTGATATGCAGTAGTTTTGAACTGCTTGATTTTAAATTTTCGAGCTATATTTTTCATTAAACTATTCAGAAAGTGCGTACCCTGATCAGTCAGGATAGCTTTGGGCGCTCCGTAAATGCAGATAAAGTTGTGTGTTAAGGCGTCTGCCACATCGATAGCGCTTGGATTTTTTAGAGGGATGGCTGTGGAATGTTTTGTGAGCAAGTCTTGTATCATGAGTATGTACTGGTTTCCGGAATTTGTCATAGGTAGCGGACCCATGATATCTAACGAAATTTTATCGAATGCCTTTTCAGGCGTGTCCGTGAGGACCATAGGTTGATGCGGTTTTATTTGTACTAATTTCTTTATCTAGCATTCTCGACCATTGTTAATTTTATTCTGTATGTCTCTTTTCATCTGAGGCCAGTAGTATTTTTCTTTCATTCTTTCATATATTTTTGTGATGCCTTTATGCCCTCTTATTGCGGATGCATGGTTTTCGATGATTATTTCGCGTCTCTGTTCGATTGGTGGTGTGCTAACCTTATGTGTGCATACTATAATTTTTGTTATTTCGTTCCAAAACGTATTTCTTAATATTTTATGCATGGTATTCCAATGTATGTTTCCTATTGCTCCCTTGCTTATTGATATCGATTCTAAGTTTAGTTCGCGCGCGGCATTGGGTAAAAATCCTATTGCAAGTTTCAAGTTATCACGTTCAATGGTTTCGGATACTTCCTTCTCTAATATTAATACAATAATGTATCGTTTCTTGTTCTCTATTATTTTGGCCTTTCTCAGCGTTTTTTATCTCGGGTATTAAATTGTGTTTAGCTAAATCTTGCGCTCCTTGATCTATCGGTTCTCCCTGGTTTGTTATGAAAATTACTACATTATCCTTTCATTGGATTAAATGACTGTTAATTTCTGTTAGGAATTCTCTGTGGGGTCGTACCATTATATTTGCGCTTTTGAATAAAGATTCGTTATCTGAGCTATTGCTATCATCGTCGGAGGAATTACGCATCTCGGATCGTGAGTCAACGTCGTCACCGCTTATCGCTGTTTTGTTTTTAGCGCTCTCTTTGTTCGGTTTATGTGCCGCTTGAGCGTGATATAGCGACTCATCAGTATCGTTGCTGGATGTGGAATTCGCTTTTTCTCGATGTTTCAATGGTCTGGATTATTGAGTTACTGGAAAGGGCATCTGCATTTACTGTTGCTTTTTCCGGCTTTGTATATTATCTCGTATTCGTATTCTGCTAATTTAAGTCGCCAATCTAGAGGTTGGATCCTTTACTGAGTTTAACCATGTTAGAGGCTTACGATCAGTCACTAAGGTAAATTTCCTACCATATATGTATGGGCGGAAATAATTCACGCTATATACTATGGCTAGTAATTCCTTCTCGATTGTCGAGTAATTCTGTTCGGCAGTGTTGAGTGTTCGAGATGTGTACGCTATAGGCAAGTCTTTTCCTATTGTTCCCTGATTTATGTTACGTCACGGCGACGGTCTGCGGGAGCGGCACGCCGCGTAGCACCGGACAAAGAGGGACACGTCTACCGTTCGGCAACGCTACCAGCGATCGAGCGATAAATCGCCAGCAACGAATCGATTGGATCGAGGTAGAGAGTCGGATATCCTCAATTGGTTTTTATTCTTCGCGTTGGGATAATGACAGAGAAAAGTTCAATAGTCGCCGCGAAATAATCACGTCGGATGCGGAACTCGATTCATCAACGTAATATCGTCCCTCAGCGTTCTCAATTATTTCCCCCTCTTCTTCAAGGATTTGTATGGCGGCTATATATATCTCAGTACACTTTTCGCAATGTTCTATCCCGCGGACAAGAGAGAGAGGGGCGTAGCAACATTCGCAGAAATCCACGGGTTCGGTATACCCGAATTTGAAAGAATGAGACAAAGCGAGACGATATGTAAGCGTGCCCTCAGGTATTAATTCTTTGCAACGATAGCAGAGAATTTTCGCGTTGTTGGGTAAGCATCTAGCGGCTGAGTCATCTACGCGACAGTAACCAAAGGCGGTGATGCAACGCACCGTGTTGACGCGATAACGGAAAGCGGCGGCTGGATGGGTGTGTGAGCCACGTGTCGGATCAGTTCGAGGAAGGCACATCACAATCATTAATTAAAGATTCTGGTAGATGTGAAGTGTTTCTGGTAAATGTGAAGTACGTCCGCACATGGTGCTAAATAATTTCGGATATTTCAATGTATTCTCAAGAGGTTGAAAATGAGCATTTGAAAGTGCATTCCTCGAAATCGTTACGTTTAGGTAAACAGTACTCAAAAAAAAAGGATCGGTCGTAAAACCCTTCCGGTCGGGTCGTCTTTCCTATCCTCGCGCGATAACGGTCACGTTTGCTTACGCAGCGAATTCCTTTGTTGAGGAGAAGCGTTGCAGGGGAATATGCACGTGGCATGCAATTTTAATATGTCGTTGTTACGTCGCAGGCGAGACGTGCTACGCGTAGGGCGAGTCTGCTCGCACTGGGCTGCATGTTGGTTCTTACAGAATGAATTGACTGGATTATTGATATAAATTGCGAGTGTATAGACCGTGTAAGAAGGTCGATAGTCTCCTAGAGAAAATAATATCATGCAGTCCTATCTCTGCATCTACGTCAATGACGATAGGATTTAGCAGTGCGTCAAAAGAAGTATTTTCTTCGCGTAAATATTCTAAGAATGCCGCAAATGCTTCGGTGCAGGGATCGCAGTCGGCTACCTCACGCCAGAGAGCTAATTCAGTACCGCACAAATTGCAAAGCCTTTCTTTCCGAGTAGTCCCAACATTAATGTAATGCCTTAAGATAGCTGTGAATTGTAGTTGATCACAATTGAGATTATACCGGGATTTACACTCTAGGCATATGAGGTTGGCGGAATTTGTATCGGTAGCTATGCCGACAAGACCATACCCGAATTCGACTACACACCGAGAGATACTTATTTGATGATTAAAGACGGCGGCCGAATGTGTTTTCTTTTGACGTGAGCCTTCCGATCGTCCTCTGCACATAACGCGATTCACAAATAGGAAATGGAAATTCACTTACCTTTCGTTGGCCCGGTTCCTGGATTCGGGCTTTTAATTCTCGCTGTCGGCCTGGCGGGTCTCGGGATGCACAATAGGATGCGGGGCGTCTGGAGACAACGTTGCTGGATTCGGGGGACTTGGAGCCCACAGGCTATTCTTGAAATGTGCTTCGTATTCTGGTTGGTAGATTTCTTCACACCCGAGCAATTCACTCAAATCACCGGTGAACGCGGATTTAATTTCATATAGAGTTCGACGAATCGCACGCTGACGTCCGGCGCGGTTTTTGCGTTTATTCGGCATCGAGAGTGACCATGAAGGGAAATGTTGCTTCCCTTATAAATTACGAATAAAAGATTAAGCTTTCTATCGCGATGAGAACCTGTAGCCCTCTATGGGGAGTAGTGCGGGTGGACGCACAACTTGCTAGCCAAGAGGCGGGACAAGTTGTCGGATATCTTATAATTTGGCGAATTAAAATACGTGAGAAGCGATATCTCTCTTGGGGAGTAGTGCGGGTGGACGCACAACTTGCTAGCCAAGAAAGCAGCACGGCTTCCGGGTCGCTTATTATTTGATTAAATTACGCGCGGTCACTCTATCTCGCGAACTATGTCGATTGTACGTTTCGCTAGGATGAGTGGAATTGGGATTTATTAATTGTTTCACACACACACCAATCACTTTTCACTTATATATTGTAAGGTATTCAAAATTAATTGATACAAAGATTGATTAAATTGTAAAACACGTTTAAAATTATAAGAGCTCGAAATTAAACTGGATGACGTTAGATTCACTAGCACTACGATAGAATTGGAATTGATTTGAGATTGGATTCGAGTTACTTTTTAATACTAGAATTGGAATCGAACTTTCTTAATACTAGAATTGGAATCGAATTAGAAGAGGGAGTTCACGGACTGGAGGTCTTCTCCAGTCGGATTCGCGAGGTGAACTGAACACAATCGGCCGTGCACTGAAGTGCTTCGATTCGGCGGCACGAAACTGCGGCGACGCTATGGTAGGGTGCGCGCTCGATGTGGGAGACACTGATAGTGGGGATGCGGCGCTCGCGTGGGAGGCTAGAGGATCGCCATGGTAGGCCTCGCGATAGCCTAGGGACGTACCACGTCGGTTCTTTGTTTCATGTTATAAAGATTTATTATTGTAAAATTGAAAATGGTAATACCTTTACAATGGGGAATAAAATTTTTAATTAATTCATTTATTCTGACGCGACAGACGTGACAAGGGGTTCTCGCTAACCTACCATAAACTAACTCATGAGGAATGAATAATGTCCCTACATGCACGCTGGTGTTATATGAGAAGTTTGCTAGCCTAAGATGACAATCCCAGTCGCTGTGTTTATTTACAAATTGCTTTAAGTATTCCCATAGAACTTGATGGTATCGCTCGATGGAGCCGTTCGATTGCGGTCGATATGCTGTGGTTTTATAATGTTTTATCCGGAATTTCCGAATTGCAATATTTCGCATTAGATTATTAAGGAAATGTGTCCCCTGGTCTGTCAATAGAGCTTTCGGGGCGCCGTGAATACATATGAACTCGTTCGTGAATGCTTCGGCTACGTCGATTGCCGCGGGGTTTCTTAAAAGAACAGCTATTAAATATTTTGTCAACAGATCTTGAATAGTTAAAATATAAGAGTTTCCGGCGGAGGTTGTCGGCAACAGTCCCATGTTACGTCGCAGGCGAGATGTGCTACGCGTGGGGCGAGTCTGCTCGCACTGGGCTGCGTGTTGGTTTTTACAGAATGAATTGACTGGATTATTGATATAAATTGCAAGTGTATAGATCATGTAAAAAGGTCACAGTCTCCTAGAGAAAATAATGTCATGCAGTCCTATCTCTGCATCTACGTCAATGACGATAGGATTTGGCAGTGCGTAAAAAGAAGTATTTCCTTCGCGTAAATATTCTAAGAATGCCGCAAATGCTTCGGAGCAGGGATCGCAGTCGGTTACCTCACGCCAGAGAGCTAATTTAATACCGCAAAAATTGCAAAGCCTTTCTTTCCGAGTAGTCCCAACATTAATGTAATGCCTTAAGACAGTTGTGAATTGTAGTTGATTGCAAATGAGATTATACCGGGATTTGCACTCTAGGCATACGAGGTTGGCAGAATTTGTATCGGTAGCTATGCCGACAAGATCATACCCGAATTCGACTACACACCGAGAGATACTTATTTGATGGTTAAAGACGGCGGCCGAATGTGTTTTCTTTTGACGTGAGCCTTCCGATTGTCCTCTGCACATAACGCGATTCACAAATAGGAAATGGAAATTCACTTACCTTTCGTTGGCCCGGTTCCTGGATTCGGGCTTTTAATTCTCGCTGTCGGCCTGGCGGGTCTCGGGATGCACACTAGGATGCGGGGCATCTTGAGACAACGTTGCTGGATTCGGGGAACTTGGAGCCCACAGGCTATTCTTGAAATGTGCTTCGTATTCTGGTTGGTAGATTTCTTCACACCCGAGCAATTCACTCAAATCACCGGTGAGCGCGGATTTAATTTCATATAGAGTTCGACGAATCGCACGCTGACGTCCGGCGCGGTTTTTGCGTTTATTCGGCATCGAGAGTGACCATGAAGGGAAATGTTGCTTCCCTTATAAATTACGAATAAAAGATTAAGCTTTCTATCGCGATGAGAACCTGTAGCCCTCTATGGGGAGTAGTGCGGGTGGACGCACAACTTGCTAGCCAAGAGGCGGGACAAGTTGTCGGATATCTTATAATTTGGCGAATTAAAATACGTGAGAAGCGATATCTCTCTTGGGGAGTAGTGCGGGTGGACGCACAACTTGCTAGCCAAGAAAGCAGCACGGCTTCCGGGTCGCTTATTATTTGATTAAATTACGCGCGGTCACTCTATCTCGCGAACTATGTCGATTGTACGTTTCGCTAGGATGAGTGGAATTGGGATTTATTAATTGTTTCACACACACACCAATCACTTTTCACTTATATATTGTAAGGTATTCAAAATTAATTGATACAAAGATTGATTAAATTGTAAAACACGTTTAAAATTATAAGAGCTCGAAATTAAACTGGATGACGTTAGATTCACTAGCACTACGATAGAATTGGAATTGATTTGAGATTGGATTCGAGTTACTTTTTAATACTAGAATTGGAATCGAACTTTCTTAATACTAGAATTGGAATCGAATTAGAAGAGGGAGTTCACGGACTGGAGGTCTTCTCCAGTCGGATTCGCGAGGTGAACTGAACACAATCGGCCGTGCACTGAAGTGCTTCGATTCGGCGGCACGAAACTGCGGCGACGCTATGGTAGGGTGCGCGCTCGATGTGGGAGACACTGATAGTGGGGATGCGGCGCTCGCGTGGGAGGCTAGAGGATCGCCATGGTAGGCCTCGCGATAGCCTAGGGACGTACCACGTCGGTTCTTTGTTTCATGTTATAAAGATTTATTATTGTAAAATTGAAAATGGTAATACCTTTACAATGGGGAATAAAATTTTTAATTAATTCATTTATTCTGACGCGACAGACGTGACAAGGGGTTCTCGCTAACCTACCATAAACTAACTCATGAGGAATGAATAATGTCCCTACATGCACGCTGGTGTTATATGAGAAGTTTGCTAGCCTAAGATGACAATCCCAGTCGCTGTGTTTATTTACAAATTGCTTTAAGTATTCCCATAGAACTTGATGGTATCGCTCGATGGAGCCGTTCGATTGCGGTCGATATGCTGTGGTTTTATAATGTTTTATCCGGAATTTCCGAATTGCAATATTTCGCATTAGATTATTAAGGAAATGTGTCCCCTGGTCTGTCAATAGAGCTTTCGGGGCGCCGTGAATACATATGAACTCGTTCGTGAATGCTTCGGCTACGTCGATTGCCGCGGGGTTTCTTAAAAGAACAGCTATTAAATATTTTGTCAACAGATCTTGAATAGTTAAAATATAAGAGTTTCCGGCGGAGGTTGTCGGCAACAGTCCCATGTTACGTCGCAGGCGAGATGTGCTACGCGTGGGGCGAGTCTGCTCGCACTGGGCTGCGTGTTGGTTTTTACAGAATGAATTGACTGGATTATTGATATAAATTGCAAGTGTATAGATCATGTAAAAAGGTCACAGTCTCCTAGAGAAAATAATGTCATGCAGTCCTATCTCTGCATCTACGTCAATGACGATAGGATTTGGCAGTGCGTAAAAAGAAGTATTTCCTTCGCGTAAATATTCTAAGAATGCCGCAAATGCTTCGGAGCAGGGATCGCAGTCGGTTACCTCACGCCAGAGAGCTAATTTAATACCGCAAAAATTGCAAAGCCTTTCTTTCCGAGTAGTCCCAACATTAATGTAATGCCTTAAGACAGTTGTGAATTGTAGTTGATTGCAAATGAGATTATACCGGGATTTGCACTCTAGGCATACGAGGTTGGCAGAATTTGTATCGGTAGCTATGCCGACAAGATCATACCCGAATTCGACTACACACCGAGAGATACTTATTTGATGGTTAAAGACGGCGGCCGAATGTGTTTTCTTTTGACGTGAGCCTTCCGATTGTCCTCTGCACATAACGCGATTCACAAATAGGAAATGGAAATTCACTTACCTTTCGTTGGCCCGGTTCCTGGATTCGGGCTTTTAATTCTCGCTGTCGGCCTGGCGGGTCTCGGGATGCACACTAGGATGCGGGGCATCTTGAGACAACGTTGCTGGATTCGGGGAACTTGGAGCCCACAGGCTATTCTTGAAATGTGCTTCGTATTCTGGTTGGTAGATTTCTTCACACCCGAGCAATTCACTCAAATCACCGGTGAGCGCGGATTTAATTTCATATAGAGTTCGACGAATCGCACGCTGACGTCCGGCGCGGTTTTTGCGTTTATTCGGCATCGAGAGTGACCATGAAGGGAAATGTTGCTTCCCTTATAAATTACGAATAAAAGATTAAGCTTTCTATCGCGATGAGAACCTGTAGCCCTCTATGGGGAGTAGTGCGGGTGGACGCACAACTTGCTAGCCAAGAGGCGGGACAAGTTGTCGGATATCTTATAATTTGGCGAATTAAAATACGTGAGAAGCGATATCTCTCTTGGGGAGTAGTGCGGGTGGACGCACAACTTGCTAGCCAAGAAAGCAGCACGGCTTCCGGGTCGCTTATTATTTGATTAAATTACGCGCGGTCACTCTATCTCGCGAACTATGTCGATTGTACGTTTCGCTAGGATGAGTGGAATTGGGATTTATTAATTGTTTCACACACACACCAATCACTTTTCACTTATATATTGTAAGGTATTCAAAATTAATTGATACAAAGATTGATTAAATTGTAAAACACGTTTAAAATTATAAGAGCTCGAAATTAAACTGGATGACGTTAGATTCACTAGCACTACGATAGAATTGGAATTGATTTGAGATTGGATTCGAGTTACTTTTTAATACTAGAATTGGAATCGAACTTTCTTAATACTAGAATTGGAATCGAATTAGAAGAGGGAGTTCACGGACTGGAGGTCTTCTCCAGTCGGATTCGCGAGGTGAACTGAACACAATCGGCCGTGCACTGAAGTGCTTCGATTCGGCGGCACGAAACTGCGGCGACGCTATGGTAGGGTGCGCGCTCGATGTGGGAGACACTGATAGTGGGGATGCGGCGCTTGCGTGGGAGGCTAGAGGATCGCCATGGTAGGCCTCGCGATAGCCTAGGGACGTACCACGTCGGTTCTTTGTTTCATGTTATAAAGATTTATTATTGTAAAATTGAAAATGGTAATACCTTTACAATGGGGAATAAAATTTTTAATTAATTCATTTATTCTGACGCGACAGACGTGACAAGGGGTTCTCGCTAACCTACCATAAACTAACTCATGAGGAATGAATAATGTCCCTACATGCACGCTGGTGTTATATGAGAAGTTTGCTAGCCTAAGATGACAATCCCAGTCGCTGTGTTTATTTACAAATTGCTTTAAGTATTCCCATAGAACTTGATGGTATCGCTCGATGGAGCCGTTCGATTGCGGTCGATATGCTGTGGTTTTATAATGTTTTATCCGGAATTTCCGAATTGCAATATTTCGCATTAGATTATTAAGGAAATGTGTCCCCTGGTCTGTCAATAGAGCTTTCGGGGCGCCGTGAATACATATGAACTCGTTCGTGAATGCTTCGGCTACGTCGATTGCCGCGGGGTTTCTTAAAAGAACAGCTATTAAATATTTTGTCAACAGATCTTGAATAGTTAAAATATAAGAGTTTCCGGCGGAGGTTGTCGGCAACAGTCCCATGTTACGTCGCAGGCGAGATGTGCTACGCGTGGGGCGAGTCTGCTCGCACTGGGCTGCGTGTTGGTTTTTACAGAATGAATTGACTGGATTATTGATATAAATTGCAAGTGTATAGATCATGTAAAAAGGTCACAGTCTCCTAGAGAAAATAATGTCATGCAGTCCTATCTCTGCATCTACGTCAATGACGATAGGATTTGGCAGTGCGTAAAAAGAAGTATTTCCTTCGCGTAAATATTCTAAGAATGCCGCAAATGCTTCGGAGCAGGGATCGCAGTCGGTTACCTCACGCCAGAGAGCTAATTTAATACCGCAAAAATTGCAAAGCCTTTCTTTCCGAGTAGTCCCAACATTAATGTAATGCCTTAAGACAGTTGTGAATTGTAGTTGATTGCAAATGAGATTATACCGGGATTTGCACTCTAGGCATACGAGGTTGGCAGAATTTGTATCGGTAGCTATGCCGACAAGATCATACCCGAATTCGAACTACACACCGAGAGATACTTATTTGATGGTTAAAGACGGCGGCCGAATGTGTTTTCTTTTGACGTGAGCCTTCCGATTGTCCTCTGCACATAACGCGATTCACAAATAGGAAATGGAAATTCACTTACCTTTCGTTGGCCCGGTTCCTGGATTCGGGCTTTTAATTCTCGCTGTCGGCCTGGCGGGTCTCGGGATGCACACTAGGATGCGGGGCATCTTGAGACAACGTTGCTGGATTCGGGGAACTTGGAGCCCACAGGCTATTCTTGAAATGTGCTTCGTATTCTGGTTGGTAGATTTCTTCACACCCGAGCAATTCACTCAAATCACCGGTGAGCGCGGATTTAATTTCATATAGAGTTCGACGAATCGCACGCTGACGTCCGGCGCGGTTTTTGCGTTTATTCGGCATCGAGAGTGACCATGAAGGGAAATGTTGCTTCCCTTATAAATTACGAATAAAAGATTAAGCTTTCTATCGCGATGAGAACCTGTAGCCCTCTATGGGGAGTAGTGCGGGTGGACGCACAACTTGCTAGCCAAGAGGCGGGACAAGTTGTCGGATATCTTATAATTTGGCGAATTAAAATACGTGAGAAGCGATATCTCTCTTGGGGAGTAGTGCGGGTGGACGCACAACTTGCTAGCCAAGAAAGCAGCACGGCTTCCGGGTCGCTTATTATTTGATTAAATTACGCGCGGTCACTCTATCTCGCGAACTATGTCGATTGTACGTTTCGCTAGGATGAGTGGAATTGGGATTTATTAATTGTTTCACACACACCAATCACTTTTCACTTATATATTGTAAGGTATTCAAAATTAATTGATACAAAGATTGATTAAATTGTAAAACACGTTTAAAATTATAAGAGCTCGAAATTAAACTGGATGACGTTAGATTCACTAGCACTACGATAGAATTGGAATTGATTTGAGATTGGATTCGAGTTACTTTTTAATACTAGAATTGGAATCGAACTTTCTTAATACTAGAATTGGAATCGAATTAGAAGAGGGAGTTCACGGACTGGAGGTCTTCTCCAGTCGGATTCGCGAGGTGAACTGAACACAATCGGCCGTGCACTGAAGTGCTTCGATTCGGCGGCACGAAACTGCGGCGACGCTATGGTAGGGTGCGCGCTCGATGTGGGAGACACTGATAGTGGGGATGCGGCGCTCGCGTGGGAGGCTAGAGGATCGCCATGGTAGGCCTCGCGATAGCCTAGGGACGTACCACGTCGGTTCTTTGTTTCATGTTATAAAGATTTATTATTGTAAAATTGAAAATGGTAATACCTTTACAATGGGGAATAAAATTTTTAATTAATTCATTTATTCTGACGCGACAGACGTGACAAGGGGTTCTCGCTAACCTACCATAAACTAACTCATGAGGAATGAATAATGTCCCTACATGCACGCTGGTGTTATATGAGAAGTTTGCTAGCCTAAGATGACAATCCCAGTCGCTGTGTTTATTTACAAATTGCTTTAAGTATTCCCATAGAACTTGATGGTATCGCTCGATGGAGCCGTTCGATTGCGGTCGATATGCTGTGGTTTTATAATGTTTTATCCGGAATTTCCGAATTGCAATATTTCGCATTAGATTATTAAGGAAATGTGTCCCCTGGTCTGTCAATAGAGCTTTCGGGGCGCCGTGAATACATATGAACTCGTTCGTGAATGCTTCGGCTACGTCGATTGCCGCGGGGTTTCTTAAAAGAACAGCTATTAAATATTTTGTCAACAGATCTTGAATAGTTAAAATATAAGAGTTTCCGGCGGAGGTTGTCGGCAACAGTCCCATGTTACGTCGCAGGCGAGATGTGCTACGCGTGGGGCGAGTCTGCTCGCACTGGGCTGCGTGTTGGTTTTTACAGAATGAATTGACTGGATTATTGATATAAATTGCAAGTGTATAGATCATGTAAAAAGGTCACAGTCTCCTAGAGAAAATAATGTCATGCAGTCCTATCTCTGCATCTACGTCAATGACGATAGGATTTGGCAGTGCGTAAAAAGAAGTATTTCCTTCGCGTAAATATTCTAAGAATGCCGCAAATGCTTCGGAGCAGGGATCGCAGTCGGTTACCTCACGCCAGAGAGCTAATTTAATACCGCAAAAATTGCAAAGCCTTTCTTTCCGAGTAGTCCCAACATTAATGTAATGCCTTAAGACAGTTGTGAATTGTAGTTGATTGCAAATGAGATTATACCGGGATTTGCACTCTAGGCATACGAGGTTGGCAGAATTTGTATCGGTAGCTATGCCGACAAGATCATACCCGAATTCGACTACACACCGAGAGATACTTATTTGATGGTTAAAGACGGCGGCCGAATGTGTTTTCTTTTGACGTGAGCCTTCCGATTGTCCTCTGCACATAACGCGATTCACAAATAGGAAATGGAAATTCACTTACCTTTCGTTGGCCCGGTTCCTGGATTCGGGCTTTTAATTCTCGCTGTCGGCCTGGCGGGTCTCGGGATGCACACTAGGATGCGGGGCATCTTGAGACAACGTTGCTGGATTCGGGGAACTTGGAGCCCACAGGCTATTCTTGAAATGTGCTTCGTATTCTGGTTGGTAGATTTCTTCACACCCGAGCAATTCACTCAAATCACCGGTGAGCGCGGATTTAATTTCATATAGAGTTCGACGAATCGCACGCTGACGTCCGGCGCGGTTTTTGCGTTTATTCGGCATCGAGAGTGACCATGAAGGGAAATGTTGCTTCCCTTATAAATTACGAATAAAAGATTAAGCTTTCTATCGCGATGAGAACCTGTAGCCCTCTATGGGGAGTAATGGGGGTGGACGCACAACTTGCTAGCCAAGAGGCGGGACAGGTTGTCGGATATCTTATAATTTGGCGAATTAAAATGCGTGAGAAGCGATATCTCTCTTGGGGAGTAGTGCGGGTGGACGCACAACTTGCTAACCAAGAGAGCAGCACGGCTTCCGGGTCGCTTATTATTTTGATTAAATTACGCGTGGTCACTCTACCTCGCGAACTCTGTCGATTATACGTTTCGCTAGGATGGATGGAAGGATTGGGATTTATTAATTGTTTGACAAACACTAATCACTTTTCACTTATATATATATATATATATATATTGTAAGGTATTCAAATACAAAATTAATTGATACAAAAATTGATTAAATTGTAAAACACGTTTAAAATTAGATTTATAAGAGCTTGAAATTGAATTGAGTTACGTTAGATTCACTAGCACTACAATAGAATTGGAATTGATTTGAGATTGAATTCGAGTTACTTCTTAATACTAGAATTGGAATTGAACTTTCTTAATACTAGAATTGGAATTGAAGAGGGAGTTCACGGACTGGAGGTCCTCTCCAGTCGGATTCGCGAGATGAACTGCCTACAGTCGGCCGTGCACTGAAGTGCTTCGATTCGGCGGCTCGAAACTGCGGCGACGCTATGGTGGGGTGCGCGCTCGATGTGGGAGGTGCTGGTGGTGGGAGTGCGGCGCTCGCGTGGGAGGATCGAGGATCGCCATGGTGGGGCTCGCGGTAGCCTAGGTACGTATCGCATCTGTTCTTTGCTTCACGTTATAAAGATTTATCATTGTAAAATTGAAAAGGGTAATACCCTTATAATAGGAAATAAAATTATTAATTATTCTGACGCGACAGACGTGACACACACCTTTCCAATGGCTGGAATCGCAGGAACGCGCTTTTGATTATCTAAAAACAGCCCTGTGTATCGAACCGTTGTTACAATACCCTGATTTCACGCGCCCGTTCATTGTCACGACCGATGCTTCCAAAAGCGCTGTAGGAGGCGTACTCAGTCAAGGCGAAATAGGAAAAGTTCTACCTATAGCTTATGCATCGCGAATACTGAATACCGCCGAACAGAATTATTCAACTATCGAGAAGGAGCTGTTGGCAATAGTATACTGCGTAAATCATTTCCGCCCTTACTTATATGGGCAAAAGTTTAAATTAGTCACTGATCATAAACCAGTAACCTGGCTTCATTCGGTAAAAGATCCGACCTCGCGTTTGATTCGATGGCGTCTTAAATTAGCTGAGTATGAATATGAGGTAATCTATAAAGCAGGAAAGATAAACGCCAACGCTGACGCGCTCTTCCGTAACCCGATTCTCCCAGTTCGACCGCAGAAACATGCGACCCCGCTCAACGACGATTCAGACGAATCCCTCTTCAGTAACATAAACAAAGATAACTCTCAAGAGTCGAACGGATCACATGCCGACATTCCACTGAGCGATAAAGAGAGCACGGAACTAGATTCAGACAATGACGACCATGACGAGACAGGCTCCGACCACGACTCTGAAAACGAACCGCTGGTAGACAGAGTCAATACCCCCTTCGAACTTAAGAGACGATTTCTAAACGAAACAAATGAACGATTGTCATGGAGAAAAGATAATTTGGCGATATTCGTTTTACAAACCGGTGATCCCCTAGACAAAGGAGCACTTGATCTAAAAGAAAATAACAGATATCCTTCCATGGATGAATTATCGATAGGAAAAGTAAAAGTAATACGCGAAAAAACATTACATAATCGCCATGGTAATTGAACAAGGAAGGGGAATCTCTGCGCTAACAGAGATGCAAGCCCTCCGAACTGCAATAGGCTCGTTGGTTGATGCAACTCGAGAATTAGACTTAGACATTATCAATTTGTAAAAGTAGTGTAGGCACGATAGAATGGCGAACAATATATAGAATGCTCAGGGATACTTTCTGGGACGAAGGAACGAAAATCACAATTTGTAATAACTTAACCAGTATACCTGATAACGAAAACCGCGACGAGATAATTAAAGAGTGCCGCGCCTCTGCAATGGGCGGACACAAAGGCATAACATAAAACATATAATCGACTAAAAACGTGATACCACTGGCCCGGCATGAAACGAGATATACAGAACGTAATAAATAACTGTCGGGAATGCTATATAAAGAAACTAGTCTGAATAAAACCAAGACAACCAATGATTCTAACGGATATACCCGATAGGGCGTTCGATAAGGTTTCTATGGATATCATGGGACCGTTGCCGACAACCTCCGCCGGAAACTCTTATATTTTAACCATTCAAGATTTGTTAACAAAATATTCAATAGCTGTTCCTTTAAGAAATCCCGCGGCAATCGACGTAGCCGAAGCATTTACGAACGAGTTCATATGTATTCACGGCGCCCCGAAAGCTCTACTGACAGACCAAGGGACACATTTCCTTAACAATCTAATGCGAAATATTGCACGGAAATTCCGGATAAAACATTACAAAACCACAGCGTACCGACCGCAATCAAACGGCTCCATCGAGCGATCCCATCAAGTTCTATGGGAATACTTAAAGCAATTTGTGAATAAACACAGCGACTGGGATTGTCATCTCAGGCTAGCAAACTTCTCATATAACACCAGCGTACACGAAGGGACATTATTCACTCCCCATGAATTAGTTTATGGTAGGTTAGCGGAACCCCTACTAGCGAACCGGCGCCAGACGACGATGAAAACGAAAGTTATACGCGTTACCTAACGGAACTATATAATAAAATTTCTGAGGCTCAGGCAATGGCCAGACGTAATTTAATAAACGCTAAAATAAAATCTAAGAAATATTACGACAAGCGAGCAGTGCAGAGAAACTTTTGTATAGGCGATCAGGCATATTTACTTAACGAACCAAAGAAGAATAAACTGTCCGACCAGTATTCTGGCCCGCATAAAATATTAGAGATTTTCAAAAATAATAATGTAAGAATTGCGTTTGTTACGTTAAGACCGCGGGGACCCCTCCGATAATCTCAGCGGCAAATTATTGAAAACGCTCTCGAGGGATTTCAGCAAATTACACGGCTGACCTTGCGATTAACCAGACGTCGAGTGATTGTTTGACCATGAGCGGATCAGTGAAATGGAGAAATTGGTTAGCCGGCGCGATAAAATGCCGTTGGGAGCGGGATTCGTCTCGTCAAGGTAATATCGTCCGCAGATGTTTTCTATGGTGTTACCTAATTCCCTGAGCACTTCCAGAGATACGATAAAAACCTCGGTGCAGTCAGGGCAAAGCTCGATGTCGCGGACTATTACAAGACTGGTACGGCAGCTATCACAATGATCCCGGGCGGAAGTGTACTCAAACTGGAACGCGTGGGCCAGTTCCAGACGATACGTAAGAGTCCCTTCTGGTATTTCTTCCTTGCATCGAAAGCAAAGATATTCGACACTGTTAGGGAACGATTCGGCGATAACGTCGTCTACGCGTCGATATCCAAATGTGGTACGGCAACGCACCGTACTCATACGATATTTGTACGGCGCCTGGGTGAGTGTGTGAGTCTCGTGGCTCGAGAAAACAAGGCGGGCACATTACGTTAAATAACGGGTGTAACATTACGCGGCGAATATTCAACGTTAAATGGTATTTCGAAACTAGAATATTTCCATACACAACGATAAAGTAGCTCAAAACCCTACATGCCTTAGGGGAAAGTAGCAAGGGAGGCAAAAAAAAGAGGTCGATCGTAAAACCTTTCCGGTCGAGTGATGCAACTATGCGGCGGTCGCTCGACGCGAACAAAGCGAATGATGCAACCCGAAAGAATCCTGAGCGCGACGAGTACACTTATATTCGTTTACATCTAATTTCTTTATACTCTATATTTCAGTGGTGTAAACGTATGCCCGGTGGGAAAACGCGAAAGCAACCGGGAATAAAACTCGATGCATGATTCTCACTTACCTTTCGATGTTTGCTCTGCGCAGATACTCTTCGAGGGAGATACGTGGTCGAAAACTGCTTCCTTGGTAAGCTGCTACGGGCACGGATGGGGCTGGTAAGGCGCTCCAGAGGCGATCATGCACGAGGAGTTTGTACTCGCCGTCGTAAATCACTTCTTCGCTGATGATCGCATTGTGGTCGTAAATCGCGGCCACGTGGAGGTCGTATTCGAGTCGCCGAAGTGCGTTGTTACGACCCGCGCGATTTTTCTGTGCCTTAGGCATTCGGCAGAGGCTCTAGGCGTATATTATATTTAATTAAAAGGTGGGGGTTAGGATATTACATTCGGCTGCGAGCCAATTACGCATTACGGTTCGGCGTCGCGTTGGAATGCATGAGCTACCGCGTGCTCGAAGTCCGATGTTTCCTTTGTGTAAGTGCGGATGACGCACAACACCTTGCCCCCAGAAACGATCGGAATTCTTGCTTTAGCTGCTAATTATTCGGTAAAAGAAGACTTAAGTTATGATGAACGCCTGTTGCCTCTTTAGCCTCGCGAACACATCCGTTATTATCGGAATCTCGGAGACAAGGGATGAGATAATGAAGGACACGTGGCGTTAAATAAAAATCGATATATTTAGATATTCACTGAATTTACACTCACGAACAAGATGGTACGGAATATTAACACTATATATATTAAACTAGAATTTAAAATATTAATAGGGTTTGAACTAAATCTAGAGATTGAAACACGCTTATACTTGAACGAGACAAGGATTTAGGAACGACGCTCGCGCGGTGTTCACTGGTCGACGACGCGCACAAGAGTGAACGAGTATGGCCGCGCTTTGTAACCCGTGCCTGCGGCGGCGCTGCTGCGCAACATGGCGGTAGCGTGGGCACGCCAACGCACGTGGCGCAAGATGGCGGATGGCGTGGGTACGCCAACGCTTGTGGCGTTCGCGGCGGTCATAGACTATAGAGCTAGACCAGATGTACATATCTATAATGGTCGTTGGTCGGCCAATCAGCGCGCGGCTGACTGGAGATGATGCGCGCAACAGCAACGCGAGCCTTATAGTAATAATTTTACAATTAATTAGATTTATTGTTAGCATGATTTGTTATTGTTATTTATCATTTTATTTATTATTATTATTTAATTTTATTACTTATTTTAGGAAAAATGCTTACTATTATCGGTTATCTAATAATTTGCAACCTATGGAATTGCCTACATTATTATAATACTTATATTTATTATAGTGTATATTTACTGGCGGTAAGGCGCATCACGTGGTATGTCGACGGCAGGAGAGCCGGTTGTTGCCAACTTTGGCGGCTAGAATAGTGGCGCTTCTGCGCAGGTGGGATAAAAAGGAGAAGGAAAAATTTTACTCGTTGGCTCTCCTGACGTCACACCTCCCCCCTCGGAAAGAAAATGTCGGGCGTCCTGCACGACATTTTCCTGTGCGTTTCTTATTGAGGTAAAAGTATGCTATCTTACGCACTTATTCACTAACACTGTTTACACTAACAGTTTTATACAATGTCCTCTTTTAAATATTTTCGCAGTTCGCTGTAGGAACGCGCGTGTTCCTCCGTTTCCGCCTTTTGAGGTGCGGTAGCTGGCAATGGCTTGTCTGCGGCTTGTTGGTGTGGCATGAGGCGTTCGATGCTGGGCGAGTCGGGCTGGTTCGTCGGTTTCGCCATGTGCAGCAACAGGTTCGTGATTGATGACCAAACGGCTCCCAAAAGATGGATGCTCCATCCGTAGATCCTATGCAACGCATATCCATGGATGATCGTGTCTATGATCAACTTAACCATCCTGGCTATCACGAATATGGCTAGCACCCCTGCGCTAGCAGAACCGAAAGTTATGAAGCCTTTCCAAATCCGTTTTCCCGCGCTCTCGGTGATTTTGTCGAGAGCTTCCTCGTCGAGTAAGTTGGCTAACGAAATGCTCCCTCCGGGGATGTTTTGTCCTAGTGCTGAGGTATGCTCCTCGCGCGATGGTCTTCAACGTGGATGGTTTCTCGATCGGGAACATAATGTGGTCCCTCAAGCGGTCGTCATCAGCAGAGTAAATTCCGCTCGTGGCGAGCGCATCTGGACTCACGTACTTCCACCTAGGTGTAGAGAGTGGCTGGATAACTGGAGGCGGAAGTGATTCCGATGGCTTAGTGGTTATTTTATACCAGGCATCATTCAACTGATACATGTTGGGCAATAGCTCGTTGCAGTCTTTATGCGTCCCCTTGCGGGTAAGTATTCTAGTGCGAGGTAACAGAAAGTATGTGGCGTTCTTGTACGTCACTGGAAGCTCATTATAACATGTCTCCGTGTGCCTCAACTTACAGGTTACCGGTACGCACTGGATGATGACTTTTCCCGCGGTCACGGCGGTGTATCCTGGTGATTTCATCACCCTGTAGGCCATCTCGTCAGGAGCGATCGCAGAGAGCGACAAGGCATTCTGTAGTATTTGCCTCTCCAGCGCACACTTCTGCTCCATAATGTCATTATAGAGTCTGGTGAGCTGATGCTTGACGTGCTTCTCTACGTACACGAACTTGGAGTTCACGTAAGCGAATATATCTAGGTTATTCACGGATATACGTGATTTGGTGGCGAAGGTTTTCCCCTTCTATGTTTCCAATATAATCAACTTGGGATGTTCAGTGCGGTAGAGTTGATATCCGCAAAGATTGAATTCGGTGGTTTTTGCTAATGCGAAGATAGTTTCCTTCGTGGTTACTGTGTATACTGTCGGTGTCGTCTGATTGTCTCTAGGGGACAACTTAGTGGCAATCCCCTCGTACAGTACGTCATACTGATTAAAATGGCAGCTATCGGCAGGCGTCAAAGTCCAGAATGTTTCAGTCCCGTCGTAGTCGATGCAGCTCCCGAGTTGCGCCTGGCAGCGCGTTCCCGTCGGCAGGATGATCATGCCCGTTGTTCGCTTGTACGAGGCCTCGAACGATCTAAGTGTTAATTTTAGCGTGGCCTGTACCACCACATTCTCCCAAATTCCGAACCCGTCCGAATACTGCGTTCCAGAGCAGCGTCCGTCTGTGTACGTTTGTCCGGCCATTGTGATGCTCTGGTGGTTCGTCGCATTGACCTTCAGGCGATCCACGATGCAGTCCCGATGTTCAGGATTCCGGTATCGTGGATGTGTTGGCAGTTTTCATGCCCATTTCTCCTTGACGTAATCCTTATGCCCGTTAGTGACGATTGAGACATGGAAATGCATCCCGCAATAATATATCGTCCGGTCGATCTCTAGCTTACACTGCAAGGCTGTGACGCTATCGCAGTCGGATGATTGCATCAGTTGGATGTACGTTTCTGTGCTTCTCGATTCCAATCTCTCGACGTTACAGCTTCCGATGTCGAACAACGACAGGGTTGTTATATTTAGACCGTTGCCTCCGCAGTCGTACCCTAGCAGGGCTTGGCAGGCTAGAAGGATTAGAAGAGCGGCTAGTCGGAATGGTCCCATGTTGTTCTGTTCGTTGTCGCTGCTTTACTGCCACTCCGGTGTTCCTCACTCTCCGGTTCAGGCGACGATGGTGGGGAATGGCGCGTGGTGGGGCTCCGATTCCCCACTTTCTTCAGTTTGTCCGTATGTACTACACGGAACTTACCTCGCTTTATCTCTAGTTTTACATTATTGTTATCGAGTAGTTCGGTTACGACATAAGGTCCCGTATATTGCGGACTCAGCTTGTCTTCCCGCGGCTCTTTGAGCAGGTACGCGCGATCGCCTTCGCGGAACGTACATGCATTTACGCGTCGGTCATAGTACCTCTTAGATCGGATCTTCGCATTATCTAAGTTTCGGCGCGCTATCGCCTGGGCCCTACCAGTTTTATCAGCTAGGTCGGCGTAGTATTCTGCGTAACTTTCGTTGTTATCATTAAATTCTACGGTCTCGCTGGTGGGTGTGCGGGCGAGGTGCCCATACACGAGCTCATGGGAGGTGAATCGGGTGCCCTCGTGCACGCTAGTGTTATATGAGAAACTGGCTAATTTTAATATTTCGTCCCAGTTCCTATCTTTGTCCACAAATTGTTTGAGGTATTCCCATAACACGTGGTGTGATCTCTCGACCGATCCGTTGGATTGCGGTCGATACGCAGTGGTCTTAAATTGTTTTATTTTGAATTTCCGTGCAATGCATCTCATTAATGAATTTAGGAAATGTGTGCCTTGGTCCGTAAGGATCGCCTTAGGCGCGCCGTGTACGCAAATGTATTCGTTAACGAGTGCATCCGCAACGTCGATCGCGGAGATTCCCAGGATCGCGATGGCGGCTGAGTGCTTGGTCAAGAGATCCTGTATCGTGAAAATATATGAATTGCCCGAGCGCGTGGTAGGGAGAGGGCCCATGATATCCATGGATATCTTATCGAAGGCTCGATCGGGCGTATCTGTCAGCACCATAGGCTGTCTGACTTTTATCCGCGTTAGCTTATTTAACCGGCAATTTTGGCAATTCGATATATAGCGGTTTATCTGTTCTTTCATGCCGGGCCAGGTGTACCTTTCCTTCATTCGCGCGAGCGTCTTCGTCACACCCTTGTGACCTCCGACGGTAGACGCGTGGTACTCTTCGATTATCCGGCTTCTCTCATCTACGGGCGGAGTCGCGATTTCGTTGGTACAAATATTTATGCCTAGATTATGATCCCAAAGAGCGGTGCGGAACGCTTTGTCTATCTTAGCAAATCTTAGCAATACTCCATTCACATCGCTTTTGCAGATCGAAATAGTTTGTAATTCTAATTCCCGGATTATATCCACCAAGGATTTTAGTGCTTCCCTGATGCTGTCGAGAACGGTAAGCGAAGAAACATTTCTCTTGACGGGCAAAGCTATTACGAGTTTATTGCCTACGCGTCGGATCTTGCCGCGGCCCATAACGTCGCAAGCCTCGGGCAAAAGGTTCTGTTTACTCAAGATACGCGTCCCTAAGTCGCATGGTTCTCCTTGTGCGTCAACAAACACTGCCAGGTTATCTTTTCTGTTCGCGAAGTCTCTTATTTCCTTTACTCGGAGATGATGCATCTGGTACGGCGCATTGTCGCCGTCGAACAGGTTTTCATCTTCCGACGCATCGCTTCCTTGCTCAGGATCGCTATCAAGATTTATTTCGGAGTTACAGTCGATTGAATCGTCATGGCCGCCACTCTCTTTGCTATTGCGGTTAGCGTCCACTTTCGATTCTCTATTTTCCTTAGCAACGGGGATTCCCGGTTCTCGCGGTACGGGGATCGAGAACAAAGACTCGTCGGATTCGCTTTCGTCCTCATTGATTTCGGTCGGTTGTTCGCGAGTCACCGCGAGAGGAAGCATTCGTACGGGTGGGTTTCGCGAGAGCGCGTCTGCGTTAGTATTCATTTTCCCTGCCTTATATACTACTTCATACTCGTGTTCTGCGAGCTTTAGACGCCATCGTAACAGACGCGACGTCGGGTCCTTAACAGAGTGGAGCCACGTTAAAGGCTTATGGTCAGTAACTAATCGAAATTTGCGACCGTACAAATAAGGCCGGAAATAATTAACGCAATACACGATTCCTAGCAATTCCTTCTCGATGGTTGAGTAGTTCTGTTCGGGCGGGCTCAACAATCGAGAGGCGTAAGCTATCGGTAGATCTTTGCCCAACGGTCCCTGACTCAGGATACTGCCAATGGCAAATTTCGAGGCGTCGGTCGTTACAATGAAGGGTTTCGTATAGTCGGGATATTCTAGCAATGGTTCAGAGCAGAGGGCGGCCTTCAGCGTATGGAATGCGAGTTTCTGTGCGTCACCCCACTCGAATTGTTTTTCTTTCTTTAATAAATCTGTCAGAGGCTTGGCCGTCCTGGAAAAATTCGGGATAAACCGGCGGTAATAACCAGCGAGCCCCAAGAATTGTTTAATGTTCTTTGCCGTGCGCGGCTGTGGGAAAGTTTCTACGGCGTAAATTTTTTTGGGATCGGGTTTCACTCCGTCCTCACTGATTATGTGCCCTAAGTAAATGACTTCTTTCCGGAGAAATTTGCATTTATCCGGCTGTAGGCGAAGCCCTGCTTTTCGCAATCGCTCGGCCAATTTTTTAAACTTAATTTCGTGCTCGCGCAGAGAGTTAGCGTACACCACTATGTCGTCCAGGTAGACGAACAATTCTATCCCTTGCAACCCGATTAGCACCTGATCCATGAGTCGCTGAAACGTCGCCGGGGCATTTTTCAGCCCAAAAGGCATTCTCTTAAAATGATAATGGCCAAAGGGTGTAGAGAAAGCCGTTTTCGGCGCTTCTGACTCATGCATCGGTATCTGATGGAAACCAGATGCTAGATCAAAGACACTGAACTACTTGGTGCTCCCTAACTGGTCAAGTATCTCGGTGATGTTAGGGAGGAGGTACGCGTCTCCTATCGTTTTTTCGTTCAATGCGCGGAAATCGATCACCATACGCCAACGCCGATTTCCTTGAGAGTCGGGTTTCTTAGGCACGATCCACAAGGGGGAATTATATGGTGAATTAGAATGTTCGATGATATCATCTTTTAGCAATTTATCGACCTGCTTGGTGATTTCCTCCCTGTGCATCGGCGGGAATCGATATTGTTTTACGTTCACAGGAACGTTGTCGGTGGTCGCTATAACATGCGAAGTGGCGTTTGTGGAGCCTAGCGGATCAGTGGGGAGTTGAAAGAGGTTGGCATGGTCTCTCACAAGGGCATGTTCCGCCTCTATGTCTCTAAGATGATTTAGCCTAAGCAGATCCCTGGCAAGAGTGGTTCTATCGCGCTCACGCGATGCTTCCTCCGGTCTCGATGCGGCGACGCAATTAACGGCGCGACTTGCCCGTGGCCTCGGCGCGATTAAAGCGATTTCCCCTAAGGGAATCGTCGGGACGGCAATCTCTTGATCCGATTCTGTAGTATTCACGATTTGTACATATGCTCTTCTCCCTCTATTAGTCACGATAGCTTCTCCTAAGTAGACTCCTTCCGCGACGCTAAGTCAAGGGAGGTAGCCGGTCTCGATTTCAGAGTTAGCGACGTTAACGTGAAACGTTGTCCGCGATCGTGCGGGAATTAGAATTTTCTTTGAATGCCTGAAGGGTAGCTTGATCCCCCGCCACACGACTATTTCGCGAGCGAAGTCGATAGTGGCGTCATCGCGGAGGAAGTCGGATCCTAGGATTCCTCCCTGCGCGATCGGGAAGCTGTCAGGAACGGTGTGCAAGTTTATCTCGTGACCCCGGAACTGGACGGTTATCGACCCTAAGGTCTCGATTCTGCCGGTCGTTATCCCTGTGAGATAGATCGTATCATTTTTGACGATGGGCATGCTCGGGTGCACGTGTTTTTTCTTTATAAGGTTAGGTGCGGCCCCGGTGTCGATCATAAAGTCGGTTGGTTCTGCCAAACCGCTAACGGATAGCAGAATGGAGGGGGCGTGAGACGGCCCAGGTAGATTTAGGATTGCGACTCGGGTGTTTGTGCTTCCTCGCGAACCGTTTCTACCGTGTTCACTGGACGCGCATTTCTCAGGGGATCCGTACGCGGCGCGTCCATCCCGCAAGGCGGATCCTGACCGTTTCGCGGCCCGTTAATCTATTGTTATTATACTGTCGTTTGCGGCACTCTTCGATCTCATGCCCGCGATTCTTACAATACCTACACCACTTGTCGTTTCGCGGCGTTTCGAAGTTACGCGTGACACGGTCTCCATTCCGCGGCCCGGATGGGTTTCTGTTATCGTATTGCGGCGCTGGTCGCATCTCGGTGCGGCGCTCGGTCCATTCGGAGAGGCGGTGGCTGATAATTTCGTTCGCGGTTCCTGTAATCGCTATATCGCGGGGGCGACTGTCGTCTCTCAGTAGGGGGCGTTGGTCTGTAACGCATGTTGCGTCCCACGTCCGGCTCGGGTGATCGGCGGCGTGCATCGGTCGTTTGTCTTGGCGGTTGTCCGAGTCGCGCGGGGAGCCCGTAACGCTGGCGTTCGAGCTCATCGCGCTTCGCGATCATTTTTGCAGCTGCGAAAGCTTCGAAAGGCTCGCGATGATGCTCCGGCTGCAGCTGTAACCGGTACGGGGTGGAGAGGCCCTCGCAGAAACAGTGAGCAGTAAGCTCGTCAATTTCACTGGTCACCGCAGAATTCAGGATCCCGCGAGCGCGTCGTTCCCCGTCGCGTATTGCAGATCGAAGCTCTTTAACGCGGTCTATATAATCTAGGATATGTTCGTTGGGATGGAGGTGTACGGCGGTCAGCTCTCCTCGATATTGCGCTACGCTCTTGACGGAACCGAAGGCACTGTTGAGCAGATCCGAGAGTTGTGTAACTAACTCGCAGGGTTCGTCGGCTACCGCGGAATGCGCGTGATCCCGTAGTTTGGTTATAAGTAGACGCGTGAGGGGCCTTTCGTAATGCGGGGGAAGGATATCGCGAGCTTGCCTACAGGTCCCAAGGAACTTGGACAGTGATATTGTCGCGAGCGCCGAGAATGCAATCACGCCCACCGCTGACAAAGCGGATTGCGGCAAGCGATACTTTATCCGATGAATTATTATTTTACCAAGCGATAGCGAAGTGTGCTAATCGCGCAAATATGTGTAATCGTTCGACGTGAAGCAACTGTGAACCGGGTTGCGCGGCCCTTACGTGGAAAACCGCCGCGCGACCCAGAAATATACCGCGAACGCTGACGAACATGTTGATGACACGGCAAGGACCGGCCGCCCGGAACAGGATAAAAACGGCAGACCGATATGAGGAAAGGACTGGTCGAGATCCGCGTGCCGTCACGTCTGTCGCGGTCCGAATTAGAAAAGACAACTGTATTAAGTGTTAATAAAATTTATTAAAATAAAATTGAAGTGGTGAGTGCTTCATCCCCGCCGACTCCTGGACCGATCCTCCGAAACGACCCGCACAACAATTCTGATGGCAGCGGTGGGATCGTTTCGCAGCTATACCCAGTCATTTGGAAGGAACAAACGATCGGAATTCAAGGAAAAGGCCGGAAAAGAAGTCGACATCCCTGCAGCGAGAAAGAGCCAGTAGAGCCACAACGCAGAGCATATCAGTGACACCGGAGAAGCCACGACCTACCGCAACAGCCAGCGTCGCGTCACAAACATGCGAATTGCGAGCGTAATGTAAGTGTATAGAAAAATAAGCCAAGCGCATTAGATAGCAAGAGAAGCGTGTAGGTAGATGTCGAACGAAGGAGTTAACCAAACTCCTGCCCAAAGAAACACGTCGTGGCTACATAGTGCGTCAGCCAGCCGAGCGCTCAGCCCGAGCCCTCCGAGCCTTGAGCAGACGGAAAATTCACGCGATCCGCGCGATAACGTACGCCGCGATTTAAGTAATTATTATTTTGACGATAGTCTGACGAGTCAACCGGAATTACATCCGAACATTGTAATTGAACGCGTGTTTTCGCTTAGTGACATAGATAATAGCCTACTACCGAGTAGTGAGAGACGCGACGACGCTCTATTACAACCAACAGACGCAAGATCTGACCATAGCGACGGCACAAACGTAAGTAATCCTAGCCGCGGAGAGTTCTCATTGACATCTTACGATAGTAGCGTGTTCGATCCAACCGAATTTTACACCGCTTCACGAAACATAAATCCAGCGGAAATGGCAAATCAACCCTCGGGCACACCGTTAAAATCGATCGCGGAAGAACAACAAGTAGTAAACAAAGAATTGGACGACGAAGTAAAAAGGATGAGAGCCACTTTAAGCCAGGCGCACTGGAAATCTGACCCGGCGGAATCTTCGCACGACGCGCGAGATGCAATGTTGGTCGAATTGCTAGAAGGCATGCGAGCACTACAGGGCCGCATAAGCCAACTAGAAGTCGTTAATTACGATCGGAGTGCAGAAAATGACGAACCGATAGAAATGACATACGGGCGTACACGAGACGATGTCCGAAATTCGCGAGATCCCGCACATACGTTTATGAAATTGAAAGAAGCCCGCGATATGATTCCGGAAATGGACGGATCATCGCGGAACCAAGTTCAAAAATTTTTAAATGCAAGCACGTACGCGATGAGCGAAATAAATCCTGCCGACGAAAAATCATTATTAAAAGCGATCCTGTGCACGAAACTAACAGGGAAAGCCATGCACGATTTCCAAACAAGGGATATACGCACGTTCATGCAACTGAAGCGCGAGATCGAGATGTGCTATTTGGCAAAACGTAGCACTACGCACATTCAGCGAGAGTTTAATATAACCCGTCAAAAACCCGGGGAAAGCGCGCGAGAATACGGACTCCGCGTTGACAAACTAGCAATGGAACTCTATCAATCTATGGTAGAAGGACGCGAGCACACCGCGGAACAATGAAAGGCAATCCTAGATACGATACAAGAATTAGCCCTAGAAAATTTCCAACTAGGATTACGTGACGAGATACAAACAATAGTACGATCCAGGAACTATACGAATTTAACAGCCGCGATGCTAGGCGCGACAGCCGAAGAAAAATTAAAAGGTAGCCAACCTATAAAAATGTATAATAACGAGAAAGCTAGAAGCAACCAAGAACAGTATAGAAACCGCAATCAAAAACTGGAGTGCCACAAATGCGGTAGGCCAGGACATTTGGCGCGCGACTGTCGTTCAAGCCGATATACAAATAAATATCCGCTACCGCGAACCGAACGACCGACGAACGTAAATAATATCGAGAAATACTGCTCGTACTGCAAAAAGGCAGGTCATAAACGCGACGAATGCTGGTCACTGAATGGCCACCTGAGAAAGGGGCAACCGAGACGCACGAGACAGGATAATGAAAAAGAGCGACAAATAAATACCGCTGTAATAATGAGAAAGAATAAGCAGCAAAGGGAGAGCGATGACCTATCGTTCACAAGCAGTGGCGACGACGAAGAAGAAGAGAAACCGAGAACAAAGATAACGCGAACCGTACGCGAGCATCAAGTGACACAGGTGAATACGCCTCACACAAACGCCACGTTAGACTTGATTACCCTGCCGATGCGAGAGACAAAAAAGGGAAAAACAAGTTTCCTCCTCGATACAGGCGCCACTTTGACATTAATAAAAGTGGGAAATCTAAAGGGAAACACACTAATGCGCGAAGAACGTTTAGCCCTAACCGGAGTTACGGGCCACAAGATACACACACTCGGAAAGATAAGAGCAACGATAACGCTAGGAGACCGAGAGATACGGCACACTATGTACGTGGTAAGAGATGACTTCCCAATAAATTATGAAGAGATACTGGGACTAGACTTTTTGAATAAACAACAAGCGAAATGCGATCATGGGAAAAAACAAGTCCGTATTGGCAACACAACTTTCAAACTCTATCCGTACAAGAAAACCATGCTAACGCCTCGCAATGAAACCATAATTCAGGCAGTAACCGATCGGAATAGCATTGGAATAGTAAATGCAGTCGAAACCAAACCCGGAATCTTCATAGGAAATTGTTTGGTCATACCGGAAGAAAACGTATGTCCAATAAGTGTGATAAATACCACAGAAGAATCCGTGGAGATAACAACGCCGCTAGTCACGGTGGACGAGATAAAGACAAAAGACGCCGCATACATGTATACCATGGAGGTGTCAAGTAACGAAACAAGCGACGAGCCCATTCAAGCTCGTAAGGAAAAACTGCACCGACAAATGCGAACCGAGCATTTAAATAAAGAGGAAAAGAAAACCTTGCACCAGATTTGCGAAGATTTCTGTGATATCTTCCACCTAGAAAACGATCGCCTATCGTATACTAATGCAGTAGCACATGAAATAAATACGCGAGCAGATAGCGCGCCGGTGAATGTCCGACCATATAGATTACCAGAGAAGCACAAGGCAGAAGTAAATAAACAGATAGCGAAAATGCTAGACGACGAGATAATCCGTCCCAGCACGAGTCAGTGGAACGCACCCTTACTAGTAGTACCAAAGAAATTAGACGCATCTGGAGAGCGAAAATTACGAATAGTTGTGGACTTTCGGAAATTAAATGACTTAACAATCGGCGATTCTTTCCCGCTCCCGAATATCACTGATATACTAGATCAACTAGGAAACGCGAAATATTTTACAACATTGGATTTAGCATCGGGATACCATCAAATCGCCATGCATGAGGAACACAAACAAAAAACAGCATTTTCCACACCTTACGGGCACTACGAATTTAATAGAATGCCCTTTGGATTAAAAAATGCGCCTGCAACATTCCAGAGACTTATGAATTCCGTACTAACCGGATTACAATCAAATGCCTCAAATGCCTAATCTATCTAGATGATATCGTAATATATGGACCAAATTTGAAAGAGCATAACAAAAGACTAATTGAAGTATTCAAAAAACTAAGAAACTACAATCTGAAACTGCAACCGAATAAATGTGAATTCTTAAGAAAGGAAGTGACATACTTAGGACACATTATCTCAGAAAACGGTATAATACCGGATCCTGCGAAAATAACGGCCGTAGCAAACTTTCCAATACCAAAACGGGTAAAAGATGTGCAATCCTTCATAGGATTAGCCGGATATTATAGAAGATTCATCGAGAATTTTTCGAAGATAGCAAAACCACTGACAAAACTAACAAAAAAGAATGAGAAGTTCGCTTGGACAGCGGAACAACAGAACGCATTCGAAACATTAAAAGAAAAGTTAACGACCACACCAGTTCTAGCTTACCCGGACTTCACTAAACAATTTATTGTAACGACAGACGCATCCGGATACGCCATCGGAGCAGTATTGTCGCAAGGGCCAGTAGGCCAAGATCGACCAATTGCATACGCAAGCAGAATTCTGAATAAAGCGGAACAAAACTATAATACAACGGAGAAAGAATTGTTAGCCATAGTATGGGCCGTCAAACACTTTCGACCATACCTCTATGGAACAAAATTTCAAATAATTACAGATCACAAGCCATTGATCTGGCTATTTAGTATAACAGACCCTGGTTCACGATTAATCAGATGGAGGCTCAAATTAGAAGAGTACGACTATGAGGTGATACACAAGGCAGGTAAAGGTAATACAAATGCTGACGCGCTCAGCAGAAACCCGATCGCGCCTGACACACAGATAAACAGCATCGAGCGCGACAAGGAAGAACGCGAATATAACAAAGAAGACAAGGAGCAAATAATGTACGAATATCATAATACCCCCCTCG
The DNA here is from genome assembly GCF_055798465.1 of Pogonomyrmex barbatus. Taxonomy (NCBI): domain Eukaryota; kingdom Metazoa; phylum Arthropoda; class Insecta; order Hymenoptera; family Formicidae; genus Pogonomyrmex; species Pogonomyrmex barbatus. The sequence goes on along the minus strand of NW_028297110.1, from coordinate 7,292,267 downwards.
GAGGACATCAAGGCGTAACGCGTACCGTAAATCGAATACGACTAATGCACAATTGGCACGGACTAATACGAGATGTGGAAGAATACATCGCCAAATGTGAATACTGCCAGAAAAACAAACTAAGCAAGAAAACCAAAATGCCTCTAGTACTGACCGACACGGCAGAAAGACCGTTTCAAAAATGCGCCCTGGACATCGTAGGACCACTCACGGTCACCATGAAAGGAAATAAATACCTACTAACATTTCAAGACGACTTAACAAAATTTAGTAAAGCAATACCGATATCAGACCAGGAAGCAAACACGATTGCCAAAGAGTTCACCACAAAAATAATATGCGAATTCGGAATACCGGAGACAGTACTGACAGATCAAGGAACGAATTTCGTCAGTGAAATGTTCAAGGATGTATGCACCCTCCTAAAAATAACGAAAATTCAAACCGCGTACCATCCTGAAAGCAACGGAGCAATGGAGAGATCGCACAGGACTCTGATCGAATACTTAAGGCACTATATAAATGAGGATCAAACCAACTGGGATGAATGGATCCCATACGCGATGTTCACGTACAATACGACACCGCATACAGCAACGGGTTATACACCTTTCGAATTGATGTACGGGCACCAAGCAACATTACCTACGGCCCTGGCAGCGCCGCCGAAACCATATTACACATACGATAACTACGCGCAAGAATTAAGAGAACGACTCAGAGCCACACAGAAAGTAGCAAAAGAAATATTCGCGAAGCAAAACAAAAGGCAAAAAACTATGCAGATAAAAATACGAATACAAAAATTTTCAAAGTAGGAGATAAGGTCCTCCTGCATGACGAAGCAGTGCGCAGAGGACGTTCGAAGAAATTGGAAGCACCATGGATAGGTCCATATCAGATAATCGAGAAAACTTCTGATGTCAATTACAGGATTAAACAGAAACGAAAAATTACGACGGTGCACGCGAACCGACTCAAATTATTCATCGAAGATTAGCGAACAACTGCAAACGTTACGAACAAACGGCAAGGTACTGCAGCACGCAGTAGCAAATCAAATAAAAGTAATCAACGCCACAATAGCGCACTTGGACGAATTAGAAAATACTCTAAATTATAATGAAAATCTGATAATGAGTGCGACAAAACGACTAGAACAACGATTGACCGAGTCAACACTACAGGCAGACGTAGACGAACACTTATTAATCCTGACAACGATAATGAACGATTTAACGAAGGACACGGAAAATGTAATAGACTACCTGACATACGGGAAAAACGGAATGATACCGACACGACTACTACTCATCAAACATATAATAACAGCCCTCAAAGAAGCGGCTACACAATTACAAATGGGATTACACTTTCCTTTTAAAATCCAGATTGAGCACTGGCAGACCATACACACATACATCACTTTTAGCGCATATTCAGATGGTCCATACATATACACAATCTTGCGATTTCCGGTAGTAGCATACCCTACATTTAAACTAGTTAAAGCAATACCGCTACCAGTACACGATCATGCGAATGTATTCGCCTACATAAGAATAAACCACCCCTTGCTAGCTATAGATAAAGAGAATCACCACTACAAATTACTAGAGGAAGTAGAGTTAGAACGCTGCATACGAGAAACAAACACATACACATGCGAACAGAACTTCGCGACATATTATGCGGAAACAATAGCACCATGCGAGGTGCAAATATATATACATACACCGGGACAGCTCAATTACTGCGAAAAGAATCATATGATATCTAACACACTGTTGTGGATAGCATTGACGGAGGAGCAAGCGTGGCTCTACTCCACGACACACAAGCAAGAAATTAGCATTAAGTGCGAAAAGCAAATAGAAGAGAAAATTATATTAGAAGAAACCGGAAACATAAAACTAAAAGATAATTGCAAGCTAATCACACCAAATGTAATATTAAAAACACGAAAAATTGAGGGAATAAAATATATTCAAAACTACTTCCCCGAATACAATATAACATTAGAAATAAAAAATAAAGACACCGATAAGAATAAGCTAGCGAAAACCGACACGTTACGACAAATAATTAAGAACCCCGTAGATTTAACCAAGTTAAGCATAAGTCTAGAAGAAATAAGAGAAACTCTAGAAGATAGCGATTATAATTTACTCAAAAATAAATACACTGTATACTCTATGGGAACAGGTACCTGCGTAATAATAATAACTATAATAGGATTAATAACATGGCGCATAAACAAAAACAAAAATAAAAAGCAGAAGAAAAGCGAGACCGCACAGAGGCGCCGCGACGATGCTATGTTATATTAGTCATAAGCACACGATTATATTACAGTCACGCGACAACATATGTAAACTAACAAGTAAGATCACCTTCCATCGAAGGGGGGGAGGGATGTCGCGAGCGCCGAGAATGCAATCACGCCCACCGCTGACAAAGCGGATTGCGGCAAGCGATACTTTATCCGATGAATTATTATTTTACCAAGCGATAGCGAAGTGTGCTAATCGCGCAAATATGGTGTAATCGTTCGACGTGAAGCAACTGTGAACCGGGTTGCGCGGCCCTTACGTGGAAAACCGCCGCGCGACCCAGAAATATACCGCGAACGCTGACGAACATGTTGATGACACGGCAAGGACCGGCCGCCCGGAACAGGATAAAAAGGGCAGACCGATATGAGGAGAGGACTGGTCGAGATCCGCGTGCCGTCACGTCTGTCGCGGTCCGAATTAGAAAAGACAACTGTATTAAGTGTTAATAAAATTTATTAAAATAAAATTGAAGTGGTGAGTGCTTCATCCCCGCCGACTCCTGGACCGATCCTCCGAAACGACCCGCACAACAGTATATTATAACCGTCGAAGTGCGGCACGTACTCGGTGGCTTCCCGGTAGGTAATCTTCGGAACGGCGGGCGGTTCGGCGCCCGACTCGTGATCCCCGAATAGCGGTGGCGTCTCACCGAACGGCTGGCCTGGCGGTAGGCTGGGGCTTCGCAATGGAGGGTCGCGGCGTATGTCCATTTCGCGTCGCATGCTATTTAATTCGGCGCGCAACAACGCCATCATATCGCTCATCTCGCGTAACGCGGCTCGGCCTTCCTCGGCATCGGCGCGGTCCCGCTGCAAAGCGGCGTTTTCTGCCCGAACTCGCTCCTTCTCCCGGTTTACCGCGTCGTGTCCCAGCCTAATTCTATCCTTCTCCCGGTTTACCGCTTCATTCTCTGCGCGGACTCTCTCTCTTTCCTTTTCTAACGCATCGGCGTCGGCCTGCAATTGCGCGGCACGCTCCTCTTGCGCGGCGCGAATCCTATTGAGCTCCTCCTCGGTCAAAGGTTTCTTGGGGTTATTCCGAGTATTCATATCGCTCTTTTTAGATTTTACCGGGGTGCGAAGCATAAGGTGCGATAATCACGGTACGAACGCTGGGTGGGTCGGTGAGATTTGCCGATATGTTCGACTCTCCCGATTAACGATATCCCACCGCTGTCACCAAATATGTTACGTTAAGACCGCGGGGACCCCTCCGATAATCTCAGCGGCAAATTATTGAAAACGCTCTCGAGGGATTTCAGCAAATTACACGGCTGACCGATTAACCAGACATCGAGTGATTATTTGACCGTGAGCGGATCAGTGAAACGGAGAAATTGGTTAGCCGGCGCGATAAAATGCCGTTGGGAGTGGGATTCGTCTCGTCAAGGTAATATCGTCCGCAGATGTTTTCTATGGTGTTATCTAATTCCCTGAGCACTTCCAGAGATACGATAAAAACCTCGGTGCAGTCAGGGCAAAGCTCGATGTCGCGGACTATTACAAGACTGGTACGGCAGCTATCACAATGATCCCGGGCGGAAGTGTACCTAAACTGGAACGCGTGGGCCAGTTCCAGACGATACGTAAGAGTCCCTTCTGGTATTTCTTCCTTGCATCGAAAGCAAAGATATTCGGCACTGTTAGGGAACGATTCGGCGATAACGTCGTCTACGCGTCGATATCCAAATGTGGTAAGGCAACGCACCATACTCATACGATATTTGTATACGGCGTCTGGGTGAGTGCGTGAGTCTCGTGGCTCGAGAAAAAAACAATGCGGTGTCACGTCCCAGCGCCGAGAGTACCTCTGGTCATATCTAATGTAAATTTTTCAAAAATTTTAATTATTTATGACTGACTGTATCAGGAGACAGCACAAACAAACCCTTCCTATACATTTAATAAAAGAATATAACGCTTAAAATTATTTAAAGGTTTATACAAAATGGCTCCTTACCACAACCTTATGGCGCTACTACAGCCTTAATGTTCCTAGTAAATTTTCCCTAGAACCTCACTAACAAAAAACAGAACATACTGAAATCACTTCTCCAGACTGTTCAGTAAAGTAACAAGAAAATAGAGCTTAATATCGCATTCTTATCTAAGCATTTCAACATTAATAACAAAATCTCAACAAATAGTAAATACTGAATAAAAAACAAATGTAGGAAATAAAACCTCGCCCACGTAATGCACGAAAATTATAACAAAACATTTACAAACACAATTACACAATTATCGGTACATTGTAATATCTTTATTACCAATTAATAAACAAAATCATATAATTATATAAATAACAAAATACCAACTAATTTCTTTATATCGTCAAATATAACTTCAGAAACTAAGAAGCTCTTGTATATCAAACACTTTCACTTTTATAAAAGTCATAATGACAATATAACAAAATCCATGACAAAACATTTATTCAACAGTTCACCTGATACATATCCTTATTTCAAGGATAAATTTTGTTGATGTCCTAATATGGATATATTTTCCTTGTATAAATACATTCTCCATCAAAAATCATTTCGAAAAACATAATTATAGTTTGTGGTTACGATTCCTAATTCTCAAGATATAAACAAAATTAAAGGTATATGAAAGCACACACACATATATACATATATACGTACATTATGCATTTCCTTATAAGATATAGTTTTCTTTATGAAATTATATAAACAACCTGGATAGAAACATATTTTATCTCAGAAAAGAAATTCTACGATTTAAATTTCGTTTAATAAAATTTATAAATAAATAAATTATTATATTAACAAATAATTATTATGAAAGATTTGGACAACACATAGGAAATCCTGCAACTTACCTCATTACACATACCTACCTAACTCGCACCATTTAGAAGATATTTAAACAATTATAAACTTCCTTACATACACTTACCTCAAAAACTCAAATCAGTTCAGGCAAATCTCCGTATATAAACCAGTTCAACTTCTAGAAACCTTCATCCTAGACTTATATTTATAATTGTTACTTCCCTTTTTTCATTAACACTAATCCTATGGCTATGACAAAAATCTTGAATATTAATATGCATGGAAAACTATCCTAACAATTCAACCAATCACAATCAGAGCCATTTCGTACCTGAAAACATTTAATAAATAATGTATTACAAATGTAAAAAGAGTTATACTGATATATTTTAGATATACTAATTATACGATGTAATCATTATTATTATAAAAATTGTAAAGTATATCTAAAACGATATTGCGATAATTAATATTTATTATAAAAGCTTAAATTCAAGCAAACTATATGTTTGTTAATTATAAGAAAGGAATTATTATAACGAAGTATAACTCTTTGAAAGCAAAAATAAGCCAACGTTAAATGTCAAGGCCGCCATAATATTTAGTCACAATTGTGACTCATGGTCAGTTTATAAGCGAAAGTAGGCCAACGTTAAATGTCAAGGGCGCCATAATATTTTAATATCACGAGTCATCGCTGACTCATAGCAAATGTAGACTAAATCGACCAATAGAAAACTATGGCAAGGACAACTAGAAGGTCTTAAATGCGTGAATCATAGCTGATTCATAATGAAAGTAGACTAACAATAGACTTTATTCAAACCTGTAGAATCATAACGTTGGAATTTAGGTCACCCCTACTTCCATGTTTTGGCAACATATAAAAACCTCAAGCAATGATACCTTTGAGCATTCACGCATGCATTCCCTCGCACTCGCACATTTTCCCATTTCGCACTTACGATTCACATCCACAGACACTTACATTTTATTCGCATTCGCACTTGTACGCGCACGTACATTTTTGCACTTGTACTTCCACTCGCATTCGCTAAATATATATATATATACTTATCATTTATAAAAGTGAATAAATTCCAATTCAAATACCACAAGTGTGATATTATATTATTCCTTATTCCCAAAATCGAAAACTCTTTCCTGAAAATAAAAGTCATTTCGACATTCCTGTTACCTACTTCCTTCGCAGTATCTAATCTTGAGGTTTTACCCTCTTAAACGCATGGAAAAGAATCTCACAAATAACGTGTGAGTGTAGCTGTCGAAGATCTGTTGATTTCGGCCCCGTCCGATCTACCAGGACCTCCCAGGACGTCACAGCGGGCACATTACGTCAAATAACGGGTGTTAACATTACGCGGCGAATATTCAACGTTAAATGGTATTTCGAAACTAGAATATTTCCATACGCAACGATAAAGTAGCTCAAAACCCTACATGCCTTAGGGGAAAGTAGCCAAGGGAGGCAAAAAAAAGGGGTCGATCGTAAAACCTTTCCGGTCGAGTGATGCAATTATGCGGCGGTCGCTCGACGCGAACAAACCGAATGATGCAACTCGAAAGAATCCTGAGCGCGACGAGTACACTTATATTCGTTTACATCTAATTTCTTTATACTCTATATTTCACTGGTGTAAACGTATGCCCGGTGGGAAAACGTGAAAGCAACCGGGAATAAAACTCGATGCATGATTCTCACTTACCTTTCGGTGTTTGCTCTGCGCAGATACTCTTCGAGGGAGATACGTGGTCGAAAACTGCTTCCTTGGTAAGCTGCTACGGGCACGGATGGGGCTGGTAAGGCGCTCCAGAGGCGATCATGCACGAGGAGTTCGTACTCGCCGTCGTAAGTCACTTCTTCGCCGATGATCGCATTGTGGTCGTAAATCGCGGCCACGTGGAGGTCGTATTCGAGTCGCCGAAGTGCGTTGTTACGACCCGCGCGATTTTTCCGTGCCTTAGGCATTCGGCAGAGGCTCTAGGCGTATATTATATTTAATTAAAAGGTGGGGGTTAGGATATTACATTCGGCTGCGAGCCAATTACGCATTACGGTTCGGCGTCGCGTTGGAATGCATGAGCTACCGCGTGCTCGAAGTCCGATGTTTCCTTTGTGATAAGTGCGGATGACGCACAACATCTTGCCCCCAGAAACGATCGGAATTCTTGCTTTAGCTGCTAATTATTCGGTAAAAGAAGACTTGAGTTATGATGAACGCCCGTTGCCTCTTTAGCCTCGCGAACACATCCGTTATTATCGGAATCTCGGAGACAAGGGATGAGATGATAATGAAGGACACGTGGCGTTAAATAAAAATCGATATATTTAGATATTCACTGAATTTACACTCACGAACAAGATGTACGGAATATTAACACTATATATATTAAACTAGAATTTGAAATATTAATAGGGTTTGAACTAAATCTAGAGATTGAAACACGCTTATACTTGAACGAGACAAGGATTTAGGAACGACGCTCGCGCGGTGTTCACTGGTCGACGACGCGCACAAGAGTGAACGAGTATGGCCGCGCTTTGTAACGCGTGCCTGCGGCGGCGCTGCTGCGCAACATGGCGGTAGCGTGGGCACGCCAACGCACGTGGCGCAAGATGGCGGATGGCGTGGGCACGCCAACGCACGTGGCGCAAGATGGCGGATGGCATGGGTACGCCAACGCACGTGGCGCAAGATGGCGGATGACGTGGGTACGCCAACGCTTGTGGCGTTCGCGGCGGTCATAGACTAGAGAGCTAGACCAGATGTACATATCTATAATGGTCGTTGGTCGGTCAATCAGCGCGCGGCTGACTGGAGATGATGCGCGCAACAGCAACGCGAGCCTTATTATAGTAATAATTTTACAATTAATTAGATTTATTGTTAGCATGATTTGTTATTGTTATTTATCATTTTATTTATTATTATTATTTAATTTTATTACTTATTTTAGGAAAAATGCTTACTATTATCGGTTATCTAATAATTTGCAACCTATGGGATTGCCTATATTATTATAATACTTATATTTATTATAGTGTATATTTACTGGCGGTAAGGCGCATCACGTGGTATGTCGACGGCAGGAGAGCCGGTTGTTGCCAACTTTGGCGGCTAGAATAGTGGCGCTTCTGCGCAGGTGGGATAAAAAGGAGAAGGAAAAATTTTACCCGTTGGCTCTCCTGACGTCACACGTTAAAATCAGGAAAAACGCGCGTTGTACACATAGATAAGTTAAAGCGACCGGGGAATCGGAGCCCCACCACAACTGACTCCCCACCAGACGGCACTTCGAGGAGTAAGGAGTGTGCTGCTTTAGTCAGTTACCGACGGACCCCAGACAAATCAACATGTCGATAATCGTTACCATCGCCTGCATCTTCTTACCAACAACAGTCTACTCACAGGATATGACTGTGGCGGAACGGGACTCAACATTACCACCCTCTCCCTCCTTGACGTAGGAGACTGCGACGTGGAAGATATCGAACCAGTTAAAACATTTGTCCATATACAGCTACTTCAGACAGCCGAATACGAGACAATCTCTGCATACCAATGCAAGGTTAAAATCGACCGAACAATATATTACTGCGGAATGCATTCACATGTCTCAATAGTAACCGAGGGTCGAAAACAATATGTAAAGGAAATTGGAGCATACAACTGCCAAAAGATACACGAAACCGGATCCTTGGCCATTGGCACCGCTTTCATTGACCGGCTAATAAATAACGCCACCAACCATCGCAGCGTAACACTGGCAGGACAAGCCTTTACTGATGGTCGCTGCGCAGGCACGCAATATACGGACGGCTACGGAACTTGGGAGAACGTTAGTGCAAGCCGCCGTCGAAATAACTCTACGCACGTTCACGATACCCTTTAAAAGATCGATAAGTAAAGTGAATCTGCCTTCAGGAACCCAATGTCCATCAGCGCAAGGAGGCTGCAATGACTGGCACGGAGACATTTTGGAATCTCCGCTACACAGATGATTGCCATTTCAACAAGTATGATATTTTGTACGAAGGTACAGCAACGAAATTATCACCAAAGAAATACAAGCAAGCACCCGAAATATATACAGTAACAACCAAGAATACCACCTTCGCATTAGCCAAAACTACAGAGACAAATCTTTGCGGATACAAGTTATACCACACGGAACACCCCAAACTACTCATTTTCGAGACGCAGCCTGGAAGATCTTTCCAGTCTAGAACTAAAACCTCTGTAGACAATTTAGATATCTTCTCATATGTTAACTCTAAGTTTGTATATGTAGAGAAGCATATTAAAACACAATTAACACGATTGTACAAGGATATAATGGAGCAAAAATGTGCCCTAGAGAAACAAATCCTGCCAAACGCCCTCTCACTATCCAGCATCGCTCTAGACGAAATGGCATTCAGAATCATGAAAACACCGGGATAACTGCAGTCACTGCCGGTGAAGTTATTCATATAATAAAATGCATACCGGTGGATTGTAAACTACGACGCACCGACAATTGCTACAACGAACTCCCAGTGACTTATCGAAATCACTCACTGTACCTACAACCAAGATCACGTATCCTCTCGAAGACGGGCACACCCAAAGACTGCAACGAGTTGCTACCCAATCTCTACAAGATTGATACCACCTGGTACAGATTGACAGGTAGTATAACGGAATCGCTACCCCGCCAACCATACAACCACTCACCAAATGTCACGTCCCAGCACCGAGAGTACCTCTGGTCATGTCTAATGTAAATTTTTCAAAAATTTTAATTATTTATGACTGACTGTATCAGGAGACAGCACAAACAAACCCTTCCTATACATTTAATAAAAGAATATACCGCTTAAAGTTATTTAAAGATTTATACAAAATGGCCGCTCCTTACCACAACCTTATGGCGCTACTACAGCCTTAATGTTCCTAGTAAATTTTCCCTAGAACCTCACTAACAAAAAACAGAACATACTGAAATCACTTCTCCAGACTGTTCAGTAAAGTAACAAGAAAATAGAGCTTAATATCGCATCCTTATCTAAGCATTTCAACATTAATAACAAAATCTCAACAAATAGTAAATAATGAATAAAAAACAAATGTAGGAAATAAAACCTCGCCCACGTAATGCACGAAAACTATAACAAAACATTTACACAATTACACAATTATCGGTACATTGTAATATCTTTATTACCAATTAATAAACAAAATCATATAATTATATAAATAACAAAATACCAACTAATTTCTTTATATCGTCAAATATAACTTCAGAAACTCTTGTATATCAAATACTTTCACTTTTGTTCCATTTTAATAATAAATATAAAAGTTAATAACAAAACTAATAACAATAGAAAGGATATGAATAAGGAATAAAAGTCATAATGACAATATAACAAAATTCATGACAAAACATTTATTCAACAGTTCATGATACATATCCTTATTTCAAGGATAAATTTTGTTGATGTCCTAATATGGATATATTTTTCTTGTTTAAATACATTTTCCATCAAAAATCATTTCGAAAACATAATTATAGTTTGTGGTTACGATTCTTAATTCTCAAGATATAAACAAAATTAAGGGTATATGAAAGCACACACACACACATATATACATATATACGTACATTATGCATTTCCTTATAAGATATAGTTTTCTTTATGAAATTATATAAACAACCCGGATAGAAACATATTTTATCTCAGAAAAGAAATTCTACGATTTAAATTTCGTTTAATAAAATTTATAAATAAATAAATTATTATATTAACAAATAATTATTATGAAAGATTTGGACAACACACAGGAAATCCTGCAACTTACTTCATTACACATACCTACCTAACTCGCACTGTTTAGAAGATATTTAAACAATTATAAACTTCCTTACATATACTTACCTCAAAAACTCAAATCAGTTCAGCAGGCAAATCTCCGTATATAAACCAGTTCAACTTGTAGAAACCTTCATCCTAGACTTATATTTATAATTGTTACTTCCTTTTTTTCATTAACACTAATCCTATGGCTATGACAAAAATCTTGAATATTAATATGCATGGAAAACTATCCTAACAATTCAACCAATCACAATCAGAGCCATTTCGTACCTGAAAACATTTAATAAATAATGTATTACAAATGTAAAAAGAGTTATACTGATATATTTTAGATATACTAATTATACGATGTAATCATTATTATTACAAAAATTGTAAAGTATATCTAAAACGATATTGCGATAATTAATATTTATTATAAAAGCTTAAATTCAAGCAAACTATATGTTTGTTAATTATAAGAAAGGAATTATTATAACGAAGTATAACTCTTTGAAAGCAAAAATAAGCCAACGTTAAATGTCAAGGCCTCCATAATATTTTAGTATCACGAGTCATCGCTGACTCATGGTCAGTTTATAAACGAAAGTAGGCCAACGTTAAATGTCAAGGGCGCCATAATATTTTAATACCACGAGTCATCGCTGACTCATAGCAAATGTAGACTAAGTCGACCAATAGAAAACTATGTCAAGGACAACTAGAAGGTCTTAAATGCGTGAATCATAGCTGATTCATAATGAAAGTAGATTAACAATAGGCTTTATTCAAACCTGTAGAATCATAACGTTGGAATTTAGGTCATCCCTACTTCCATGTTTTGGCAACATATAAAAACCTCAAGCGACGATACCTTTGAGCATTCACGCATGCATTCCCTCGCACGCACTCGCGCATTTTCCCATTTCGCACTTACGATTCACATCCACAGACACTTACATTTTATTCGCATTCGCACTTGTACGCGCACGTACATTTTTGCACTTGTACTTCCACTCGCATTCACTAAATATATATATATACCTATCATTTATAAAAGTGAATAAATTCCAATTCAAATACCACAAGTGTGATATTATATTATTCCTTATTCCCAAAATCGAAAACTCTTTCCTGAAAATAAAAGTCATTTCGACATTCCTGTTACCTACTTCCTTTGCAGTATCTAATCCTGAGGTTTTACCCTCTTAACCGCATGGAAAAGAATCTCACAAATAACGTGTGAGTGTAGCTGTCGAGGATCTGATGATTTCGGCCCCGTCCGATCTACCAGGACCTCCCAGGACGTCACAATATACACTCGCAATTTATATCAATAATCCAGTCAATTCATTCTGTAAAAAACAACACGCAGCCCAGTGCGAGCAGACTCGCTCCACGCGTAGCACGTCTCGCCTGCGACGTAACAATTGCAGATGAGATTATACCGGGATTTGCACTCTAGGCATATGAGGTTGGCAGAATTTGAATCGGTAGCTATGCCGACAAGACCATATCCGAATTCGACTACACACCGAGAGATACTTATTTGATGATTAAAGACGGCGGCCGAATGTGTTTTCTTTTGACGTGAGCCTTCCGATTGTCTTCTGCACATAACGCGATTCACAAATAGGAAATGGAAATTCACTTACCTTTCGTTGGCCCGGTTCCTGGATTCGGGCTTTTAATTCTCGCTGTCGGCCTGGCGGGTCTCGGGATGCACACTAGGATGCGGGGCGTCTGGAGACAACGTTGCTGGATTCGGGGGACTTGGAGCCCACAGGCTATTCTTGAAATGTCCTTCGTATTTTGGTTGGTAGATTTCTTCACACCCGAGCAATTCACTCAAATCACCGGTGAGCGCAGATTTAATTTCATATAGAGTTCGACGAATCGCACGCTGACGTCCGGCGCGGTTTTTGCGTTTATTCGGCATCGAAAGTGACCATGAAGGGAAATGTTGCTTCCCTTACAAGTTACGAATAAAAGATTGAACTTTCTATCGCGATGAGAACCTGTAGCCCTCTGTGGGGAGTAATGCGGGTGGACGCACAACTTGCTAGCCAAGAGGCGGGACAGGTTGTCGGATATCTTATAATTTGGCGAATTAAAATGCGTGAGAAGCGATGCCTCTCTTGGGGAGTAGTGCGGGTGGACGCACAACTTGCTAGCCAAGAGAGCAAGCACGGTCTCCCGGGTCGCTTATTATTTTGATTAAATTACGCGTGGTCACTCTACCTCGCGAACTCTGTCGATTGTACGTTTCGCTAGGATGGGTGGAAGGATTGGGATTTATTAATTGTTTGACAAACACTAATCACTTTTCACTTATATATATATATATATATTGTAAGGTATTCAAATACAAAATTAATTGATACAAAAATTGATTAAATTGTAAAACACGTTTAAAATTAGATTTATAAGAGCTTGAAATTGAATTGAGTTACGTTAGATTCACCAGCACTACAATAGAATTGGAATTGATTTGAGATTGAATTCGAGTTACTTCTTAATACTAGAATTGGAATTGAACTTTCTTAATACTAGAATTGGAATTGAAGAGGGAGTTCACGGACTGGAGGTCCTCTCCAGTCGGATTCGCGAGATGAACTGCCTACAGTCGGCCGTGCACTGAAGTGCTTCGATTCGGCGGCTCGAAACTGCGGCGACGCTATGGTGGGGTGCGCGCTTGATGTGGGAGGCGCTGGTGGTGGGAGTGCGGCGCTCGCGTGGGAGGATCGAGGATCGCCATGGTGGGGCTCGTGGTAGCCTAGGGACGTATCACATCTGTTCTTTGCTTCACGTTATAAAGATTTATCATTGTAAAATTGAAAAGGGTAATACCCTTACAATAGAAAATAAAATTATTAATTATTCTGACGCGACAGACGTGACACAATCAACTACAATTCACAACTGTCTTAAGGCATTACATTAATGTTGGGACTACTCGGAAAGAAAGGCTTTGCAATTTTTGCGGTACTAAATTAGCTCTCTGGCGTGAGGTAACTGACTGCGATCCCTGCTCCGAAGTATTTGCGGCATTCTTAGAATTTTTACGCGAAGAAAATACTTCTTTTTACGCACTGCCAAATCCTATCGTCATTGACGTAGATGCAGAGATAGGACTGCATGACATCATTTTCTTTAGGAGACTGTCGACTTTTTTACACGGTCTATACACTCGCAATTTATGTCAATAATCCAGTCAATTCATTCTGTAAAAACCAACACGCAGCTCAGTGCGAGCAGACTCGTCCCACGCGTAGCACGTCTCGCCTGCGACGTAACACCGGTTAAATAAGCTAACGTGGGTAAAAGTCAGACAGCCTATGGTGCTGACAGATACGTCCGATCGAGCCTTCGATAAGATATCCATGGATATTATGGGCCCTCTCCCTATCACGCGCTCGGGCAATTCATATATTCTCACGATATAGGAGTCTCTTGACCAAACACTCAGCCGCCATCGCGATCCCGGGAATCTCCGCGATTGACATTGCGGATGCACTCGTTAATGAATACATTGCGTACACGGCGCGCCTAAGGCGATCCTTACGGACCAAGGCACACATTTCCTAAATTCATTAATGAGATGCATTGCACGGAAATTCAAAATAAAACAATTTAAGACCGCCGCGTATCGACCGCAATCCAACGGATCGGTCGAGAGATCACACCACGTACTATGGGATTACCTCAAACAATTTGTGGACAAAGATAGAAACTGGGACGAAATATTAAAATTAGCCAGTTTCTTGTATAACACTAGCGTGCACGAGGGCACCCGATTCACCTCCCATGAGTTCGTGTATGGGCGCCTCGCCCGCACATCCACCAGCGAGACCGTAGAATTTAGCGATAACAACGAAAGCTACGCAGAATATTACGCTGACCTAGCTGATAAAATTGGTAGGGCTCATGCGATAGCGCGCCGAAACTTAGATAACGCGAAGATCCGATCTAAAAGGTATTACGACCGACGCGTAAACGCATATACGTTTCGCTAAGGCGACCGCGCGTACCTGCTCAAAGAGCCGTGGGAAGACAAGCTGAATCCGCAATATACGGGACCTTATGTCGTAATCGAGTTAACAATCGATAACAATAATGTGAAACTAGAGATAAAGCGAGGTAAGTCCCGTGTAGTACATACGGACAAACTGAAGAAAGTGGGGAATTGGAGCCCCACCACGCGCCATTCCCCACCATCGTCGCCTGAACCGGAGGAGAGTGAGGGACACCGGAGCGACAGTAAAGCAGCGACAACGAACAGAACAACATGAGACCATTCCGACTAGCCGTTCTTTTAATTCTTCCAGTCTGCCAAGCCCTGCTAGGGTACGACTGCGGAGGCAACGGTCTAAATATAACAACCCTGTCGTTGCTCGACATTGGAACCTGCAACGTCGAGAGATTAGAACCGAGAAGCACAGAAACGTATATCCAGCTGATGCAATCATCCGACTACGATAGCGTCACAGCCTGGCAGTGTAAGCTAGAGATCGACCGGACGATATATTATTGCGGGATGCATTCCCACGTCTTAATCGTCACTAACGGGCATGAAAACTGCCAGCGCATCCACGATATCGGAACTCTGAACATCGGAACTGCAGTCGTGGATCGCCTGAAGGTCAATGCGACGAACCACCGAAGCATCACAATGGCCGGACAAATACACACAGATGGACGCTGCTCTGGAACGCAATATTCGGATGGGTTCGGAACTTGAGAGAATGTGGTAGTACAGGCCACGCTAAAATTAACACTTAGATCGTTCGAGTCCTCGTATAAGCGAACAACGGGCATGATCATCCTGCCGACGGGAACGCGTTGCCAGGCGCAACTCGGGAGCTGCATCGACTACGACGGGACTGAAACGTTCTGGACTTTGACGCCCGCCGATAGCTGCCATTTTAATCAGTACGACGTACTGTACGAGGGGATTGCCACTAAGTTGTCCCTTAGAGACAATCAGACGATACCGACAGTATATACACAGTAATCACGAAGGAAACTACCTTCGCATTAGCAAAAACCACCGAGTTCAATCTTTGCGGATATCAACTCTACCGCACTGAACATCCAAAGTTGATCATACTGGAAACACAGAAGGGGAAAACCTTCGCCGCCAAATCACGTATATCCGTGAATAACCTAACATATTCGCTTACGTGAACTCCAAGTTCGTGTACATAGAGAAGCACGTCAAGCATCAGCTCACTAGACTCTATAACGACATTATGGAGCAGAAGTATGCGCTGGAGAGGCAAATACTACAGAACGCCTTGTTGCTCTCTGCGATCGCTCCCGACGAAATGGTCTACATGGGTGATGAAGTCATCAGGATACACCGCCGTGACCGTGGGAGAAGTCATCCACATCATCCAGTGCGTACCGGTAACCTGTAAGTTGGGCACACGGAGACATGTATAATGAGCTCCCAGTGACGTACAAGAACGCCACATACTTTCTGCTATCTCGCACTAAAATACTTACTCGCAAGGGGACGCATAAAGATTGCAACGAGCTATTGCCCAACATGTATCAGTTAAATAATGCTTGGTATAAGCTAACCATCAAGCCATCGAAATCGCTTCCGCCTGCAGTTATCCAGCCACTCTCTACATCTAGGTGGAAGTACGTGAGTCCAGATGCGCTCGCCACGAGCGGAATTTACTCTGCTGACGACTGCTTGAGGGACTACATTATGTTCCCGGTCGAGAAACCATCCACGTTGAACACCATCGCGCGAGGAGCACTGGGACAAAACATCCCCGGAGGGAGCATCTCGTTAGCCAACTTACTCGACGAGGAAGCTCTCGATAAAATCGCTGAGAGCGCGGGAAAACGGATCTGGAAGGGCTTCATAACTTTCGGTTTTGCTAGCGCAGGGGTGCTAGCCATATTCGTGATAGCCAGGATGGTTAAGTTGATCATAGACACGATCATCCATGGATATGCGTTGCATAGGATCTACGGATGGAGCATCCATCTTTTGGGAGCCGTTTGGTCATCAATCACGAACCTGTTGCTGCACATGGCGAAACCGACGAACCAGCCCGACTCGCCCAGCATCGAACGCCTCATGCCACACCAAGCCGCGGACAAGCCATTCCCAGCCACCGCACCTCAAAAGGAAGGAAACGGAGGAACACGCGCGTTCCTACAGCGAACTGCGAAAATATTTAAGAGAGGACATTGTATAAAAACTGTTAGTGTGAACAGTGTTAGTGAATAAGTACG
Organism: Pogonomyrmex barbatus; assembly: GCF_055798465.1. Lineage (NCBI taxonomy): Eukaryota > Metazoa > Arthropoda > Insecta > Hymenoptera > Formicidae > Pogonomyrmex > Pogonomyrmex barbatus. Next base: position 7,275,016 of record NW_028297110.1, on the reverse strand, counting down.
TAAAATAGCATACTTTTACCTCAATAAGAAACGCACAGGAAAATGTCGTGCAGGACGCCCGACATTTTCTTTCCGAGGGGGGAAGTGTGACGTCAGGAGAGCCAACGGGTAAAATTTTTCCTTCTCCTTTTATCCTACCTGCGCAGAAGCGCCATTATTCTAATCGCCGAAGTTGACAATAACCGGCTCTCCTGTCGTCGACGTACCACGTAATGCATCTTACCGCCAGTACACATATACCATAGTAAATATAAGTATTATATAGGCAATTTCACAGGTTGCAAATTATTAAATAACCGATAATAGTAAGCATTTGTCCTAAAGTAAGTAATAAAATTAAATAACAATAATAAATAAAATAATAAATAATAATAACAATTATCACCTTCCTTACTCATAGCATAATCACCGCCGCTAATTTACACCGTTAAATAATAATAATACTAATAGGTTAATAGTTAATAATTAATAATAAATTTAATGATAATAGTCAGATTAATAATTAGCATGTCAAATATAACACTTACATCAATAACAAAATTATGTTAACGATAACGATATTAATCTAATTAATTGTAAGATTATTATAAAGCTCGCGTTACGCGCATCGTCTCCAGTCAGCCACGCGCTGATTGGCCGACCAACGACCACCATAGATATGCACATCTAGCCTAGCTCTATAATCTATGTCACTGCCAACGCCACGTGCGTTGGCGTACCCACGCTATCGCCATGTTGCGCAACAGCGCCGCCGCAGGCACGCGCTACAATGCGCGGCCATACTCAAAAAAATGATTTATGATTAATATAAAATTTACCTCGCGACAAGCATAGTCTCTCTTATCGATCGCATATGTACTTTTGCTCCTTATGCCTGTTTATTTGGGATGCCAACAGTCGAGAGGTGCTTTATCTATACAAAGTGACCGACGTTATCGCCGCGCCACTCGTTCGACAGATAGAACAAATTCACGTGCGTAGACTTCTTGTTCCCCGTGAGCAACAAGGAAACGACCATACCGTTTCTCTCCCTTTTTTCTCGAATGGCAAATACGTTGATAGACAAATCGTTAAGACGCTTGAATCTAAATTTTTCGTAGCGTCATAGGAAAGTCGATACCGATCGAAATTCAACATTATCGAATAGTGAGAATACAATGAAGGTCTTTCCGAGTATAGATCGACGGGATAGAGCGGCCATCACCGCCCACGCGAAGCACGCGTTGTCGTTTGAACGTTGATCACGGCTCTCTTATTCCTTATCTCCAGAGGAAGTGACATCCAACACAGCGTGCATAGGATTACACTTGTTCACATTGATCATCAAATTTAATATCCGAAGTAATGCCCAACCGCTGTCGCGTTCCTGAAATTCCTCCAGCGACATAATAACATCCATAACGTCTCTGTCGTATCATTCTCGTAGATCAGACAGCTGAATACCGAATGATTCCTTGTACGAATGCTCTTAACAGCGCACTTATTATTCGCGACGAATTCCCCGTGAAACGCAGTGTTGATCTTCAAACACGTGTGCATATCGAGATTGACGCGCACTCGCTCAAGCATAGCGTCTTTCGCGTCCTCGAGAAACTGGGATTCGATGTACTCGATGTTACGCACCCGTTTGTACGCGATTCGCGAAGGCCGTCTCGATATCCATCCACTCGAATTCTTTCGAACCATCGCACCCTGCACCCGAGTAACCGAAACGTCGACTTAAAGCGAATCTCGTATCCTCCAACTGCGTTATTCAAGAGACCAGAGAATTTATTTCCGGTAACCGTAAGGTCGATTCTATTCACGCACCGATCTCTCAAAATCTCGAGACACTCGACGCACTCCCGTTCCCAAACGCGATAGGCGCACCCCTTCAACTCCCGCCGCGCGCTCGAGAAGATCGTGACTCTTCTCCATATCCCCACACGATGTTATCCCGATCATCCGTAGGAACGACGAATTTGACGTCTCGAATTTCTTTCTCTCTCGCTATTCTCTTATAGATCACCGTTCTGTCACTTCTCAAAGAACACATCACAGTCAAAATGACGTCATTTTGATGTCATAACTATATCATGATTTCATTATAGTAAAAGAAATCAAAATGATGATTTTACAAAATTTAACTGTAGTTTGACGTCGAGAAAACGTGCTCTATATATATATATATATATATATTCACACGTACTCGTATAAAATGTCAAGTAATTGAATATTTTACTATGTGAAAAAAAATTGAAAAGAATGCTGAATGATTTTTCACATCCAGTAACTAAATCGTACTAACTCGTATTTTATATGTCTAAAATAGACATATAAATTGTAGTAACAATTTTGCTTCGGTAATCAATAATCATATCTAAAAATGAATTATGACTTCAATAATAAAAGTTACTATTTTTCTTGATGTATTCATAATTATTTATTGATTATCGAAGCAAAGGTGAGTTTTCGTGATGTATTTTATAAATCTTATTTTATAAATCTCTATATTTATCCTCTCTGTTGTCATTATTATATGGAATTTAATAAAATATTTCCATTTTAATTTTTTATTTTGCAAAAAATTTCATTGTTTTCTCCTTTCTGACATTAAGATTCAAAATAATGCAATAAATCGTTAGCTACCTTAAATTACAAGAGATGAAAATAAAAAAACTTTTAAGAAATTGAATTTTCCCAATGCAAATATTAGAAATCTTATTTTTTGTTTAATTTTATAGTTGATTATACATATTACTTTAATTAATGATCTTTGTCAATAAAGAAACAAATTTGAAAAATTAAACACTAGTAAAAAAACTTAGCAAACATTAATGATTTGCTAGATCTGATATACCTTGCGCAAAATAAAACAAAAAATCTCAATTACATTAGTGCAATATACATTAATATTTGTTAACAAAAATCATACAACAAAATATCAAATATTTACATAAGATCTTTAAAGAACACAAAAGGTACAGGTTCTCTTCAATAGAAACGCTATTTAAATATTTGATATTTTGTTGTATGATTTTTGTTAACAAATACTAATGTATATTGCACTATAACGTTATAAAAAACTGAAAAATATTAAACGTACAAAAATTTGTAAAGAAACAATATTATCAATGGACTTTGCGACTGAGACAAGTTTGCTGTAAAGCTTCGTATAAAACTATTTCCTTAAAATTAATCCTTATTTTCTTAAAACTATTTCCTTTGTCACGTTGTTTTGAGCCTTTCGACTCACGAGACTCTTAGAGATATCATTGCCACCTTTGACTAGAGAGGATACGGCCTTAGAGGCGTTCAGGCATAATCCCACCGCTGTCATCAATTTTATGTCACGTCTCGTGGTGGGTCCTGTGACGGAGCGCACATTTATGTACGTCCGAGTGAAACTGGGATTTTCCGCGTTCACATCGAGCTGAATGTTGTAGCTTCCCAAAATTTTGAAACTTTAGGAAGGGGGCGAGATCCCTGAGTGGCTAGAGATCTCTTTTATAATTTTACCTAAGAAAGGTTTCTAAGAATTTCGCGATTTAAGTGCAGATAATATAAAAAGAAGCTCAATCTCCTTGAGAAAATTACATCGTGTGAACCAACGCTTGATTCTATATCTAAACTTGCTGGTAATGAGAGGGCAAATTCTCTCCCTTCTTCGCGTAAAAATGCGTTAAAAGCAACAAAACCGTCGGAACATCCGCTGCACTTGTGAATTTTGCGGCGAATACTTAATGTAACGTGACAATTTTCACACTCTCGCGGCGCGGAATTATTGCCGATGCTCATATAATGACGTAGGATTAATTTAAATTTTTCTTCGGGAAATAAGCGATTGCATTCTACTTTACATGTCAGACAAAGAAGACTCGCTTCATTAATATCAGTGGCGTATCCTATTAAGCCATAACCGAATTCTGTCACGCATCTACATAATCCGACACGGTTTAAATAGATCGTACCCGGAGAGGTCTCGAGACGACGTGACCTTACTTGTTCCTTACACATAGGCAATTTATCTATTTGAGCGTGCTAATAAATAAGGTCTTTCCTATCTTTAGTAGTACTTGTACAGGATCTCAGCTCGGATCCAATGATTAACAGGCTTCCTGGGATCGGTGTCCGAAATATCTAGTGGCGGCAATCTCGGAATACGGAACTCAATTGGTCGTAACCTCCATGGAATAGGCGGACTGGGTAACCACACGCTTCCTTTGAAATAGTTTTCGTATGTTTCGTCATAGACACTTTCGACACCGAGTAAGTCTCGCAAATGTTTTGGTAATTATTCGTGCAGTCTTTCAAAGAGTGCTTTTAAGTTTTGAAATTGTCCAGCTCTATGCCTTCGCTTTGGCATCGCAGTAAGATTCTTTCCTAAGAGACATTATAATAATTTTATTTTCACTTGGGGCTCTATATGTTATACGTGATACGACACGTTGCAATGGAATGCTGCGACGCATTCAGGATAAGATAAGATACGTTGCTACAGATATTGCGTCTCGCGGGCTTTGGTGGGCGCCGGACGATCCAGAGGCCCGTACACCAAGAACGCAAGATCTGTTTTAATAGCGATTATTATTTTCGCTTTAACACACGACCGAGAGATGTTGTACCTCGCGGGCGCTTTGGCAAGGCACAAAATCTCTATATTTGAAGTTAAGTGCAAAGAAATTTTGAGATATCGAAGCGAACACAGTTCGGTTTAATTCCGATGTCGAGGGGCCGGCCCGTCAAGCGGGTAGCGGTGCCTACCAGTGGATCAATAAAACGAACTGATTAACTGGCAAAAACACTTTGATTTTAATTCGCGTTAAAAAATCTTTGACCTCGCGAACTCAGTCGATTACGTTTCGCAAGGATGGGTAGGGAAGGTTCGCTTGTTAACACAGACACTTCCACTTTTCATTTTAACTTTAATAAAATAATAGAACTGTATGAATATAATTATACAAGGAAAATCCTCGTTTGCTCGATACAATGGACTCTTTACAATAGGGTATACACTATTAATATTACTTTATTTTAAGTGTGTAATTATAGTAGGTAGTGTAATAATAGCAGTATATGAATAATGATTGTAGCTATACTTTTCTGTGATAAATTGACAAAGAATCTTAGCTCGAGATGTGATTGATAAAAGAAAATAATCTTACTTTCGGATTTAAAGAATAAAATAATCGTCGTAGTATTATTCGAAGAATTGAGAACAAACGCACGTATTGCGGATTTTAAGTGTCTCGCGCACTTAACCTAAGTTAGGATGCGGAGTTCACAAGGCTGGATTGAGTCCACCCTGAGACGCGAAGTGAAGTCCTAAGATCTTCACTGAGAACTGATCTGTGCTGGTCGTGCACTGAGCTCCTTTGATTCGGCGGCTCGGCGTGCGGCGACGGTTTGGTGGGGCTGTTACGCTTGCGCAGCAGCGCCTGGAAGTGGGGCTATGCTGCCATAGTGGGGCTTCCTGTAGTATTTTAGAAGGGGAACTTATAGTCCTTCTGGAGGGGAGTCTTGCGCTCTTTTAATATACCGCGCATCTTATAATTAATACTTATTTAGCGGAAATATAGAAATTAACAATACAGGTAATTATATTATAATGCTTGCTACATGTGTTTTATTATAAAGTAAAATTTTAGGCACGGTTTACACGCTTAACGTGACACCTTATAACTAATTTAAATTCACAGCCAGCCATGTACTTTGTTTTGCCGCATCACTCGCGTTTTTTGTGCATATTATGTATCATCGCCGCCATCATAGTTGTCGTTGTCGTTATTGTAGTGGCAGTCACGATCGCCCTGCAATGAATTTTTTAATTGTTTTATTATTTACAATAATTAACTTCTAATTTAATTTAATTTATTCTTAACGCAACTTTAAACTATGTTAGTCTTTCTTCATGTAACTTTTAATAATATTAGATTAATTTTATAAATTAACATTAACTTTAACTTAATTTAGTTCAAAAAATTTTAAAAATATTAACTTATCTAACTTACCTAACTCTGAGAAAAATAACATTTACATCATTTGCTGAGCACTAGTGTTAAATCAGAGCTTCACGTAATCCTCGGCTTTTTTTAGATTTGTCATGTTTCCAAATACTTGTAGAATAGCGATTACAAAGAAACATATAATTATTCAATAAATTTGTCTTTCGAAAGGAAAGTAATTTAAAATTTATATCATAAATTTTAAAATATCTATTATCTATTAAATATCTATTAATAATTACTCACCTTGAATCATATGTTTTGTTTCTGTTGAAGGCAATTTTGCTTTTTTGGATATTTCCCCAACTAATAGATCTAGAGAGGGAATTTGTAATAATTTTCGAGAGCACAGATTGCATAGCAGTAACTTCTGATTCCTTATTTTTTATTTTTGCTGCAGACATCCATCTATAACAGTTTCATAGATGAATTAACATTATGAATATAATTTTAATCTTATTAGAACACAGTAATAGGATGTGAATGAAAAAACATGTAATTTCAAACAACTAAAACTGAAATAGCTGAAATATTTATCACATATGTAAATCATCATCATTTGCTAGAATTTCTTTTTGTTTTTTCCATTCCTCTTCTGGTGCATAGAGAAAATGCCGGGATTCCTTGGTCGCTGCAATTTCATTTCCTCTGGAAAGAGTTTTTTGATAATACGATTTAACTTGACTTCTAAGTGATCAAGTTTGATGCGTATTTCTTTTTCAACTTTAAAAATATTATCCATTATTTGCGTAATATCTGTGTTTCCTGAAAATAATATCAATATTCATTTAATTTATCTCGTCCTTATATTATAATTAACATGAAAATGAAAATATTAGGAGTACTCTCGCTTACTATTATTTCTTTCTCTCTTCTTGTGAGAGACATCACCATAGCCTGAATAAAAATACAACGTACAAAACTATTGAATAGATAAAAAACAAAATAAAACATTATTCTTACCTTTGTGACGCGGTCACCTCGCTCGACGCTCGGATCGGCTCGTTGGTGTCCGGGTTCGAGAGGAGGGGAGACTCAAGCGTACGCGAACACAAGTGGCGGCGAAAAGATCGTTTATTGGTAGAAAGGTAGATACAGAGTAATGCAGAGCCGGGTGATATCGCAGTGTCGCTGGTAGCAAAGCGGAGACGCAACCGGTTGGCATAAGGCGATGAGATGCGCAGGACGGGTGCGGCGTGCGGTCAACAACGGTTTATTTACACGGCACGATTACCACTAAAGATCTTAGGATTACTGACTTATAACTAGCGGCCTTAATCTCTATCGCATGCACTTACGAGCTAATGTCAGGCGGAACGATTAGGTATTGCGGGCAGGGCTGAGTGCCACGTCGTGCCCTGCTTTCGCAACGGAAACCAGCGAAACCCGGTGGAGCTGAGCAAAACCTCAGCCCGAGGAGCGGTGACAGGAGTCGGCGAAACCCGACAGAGCTGAGTAAAACCTCAGCCCATGGAGCGGTGACAGGAGTCGGCGAAACCCGACAGAGCTGAGTGAAACCTCAGCCCGAAGATAGAGAAAGCCGGTGAAACCCGGCAGAACCAAGTAAAACCTTGGCCCCGAGAGGTAGTAGGTACTGGTTAGGTAGGTATCCGGAGTCAGATCGCAGAATGGGATCTGGGGCCGATGTCTCGGCCGGCCGGGCTTATATACCCGGCCAGCGTTCCCCACTGCGCGCTGTCGGTCCGGTGGCGGGGAGTCGGTACAGCGTGGGGGCACCGCGAGCGAGATAGCATGAGCGAGACGGCGCATGCGACCTACAAGCAAGCGAATGCGATAGCGCAAGTAGTGTGCGAGCGGGATAGGTAGTACAGGATAGTAAACCAACCGTTTATATATATGTATATATTTATATATATGTATATATATATATATATATATATATATATATATGTATGTATGTATGTATGTATGTATGTATGTATGTATCCTCGTAACGGCCCTGCCGTTACACCTTCTAAGGATGATTTTATCTACCTTTACTGTTTTCTTTATTATCAGAATTTTGCTGTGCAAGTCTATATTTTTCAAAATTCTGCATATTATTATTATCACTACGTTCGTCATTGCTTTGAAAAATTTCCTGCGTCCTTTAATGTCCCAGCTCATGTAGTATGGGGAAAACTGTAAATTCTGATGTTTGCATCATGGGTTGTAATATATCCGAACTCGAAGTCACATTTAAAAAAAATGAAAAAGAATAAAGGACATTCTACAATGAATCATAAGAGCAGTCGCAGTCGCAAACGCCAATAGATCAGAAGCGGCAATAATAATTATTCATTTACTAATTGGCTGTCACGGCAAACATTTACTGCAACTGCTCTTACAACTCATTGTAGAATGCCTTTTATAACTTGCACTGCTTAACTTGCAAGAATTTCAAAGTCGGTTGGAATGCTATTATATTATCTTTTTGAATTCATTATGAATTGAAAGAAAGTAAGAAAAATGCATTGAATTGTGTAAATAATTAGTTCTGCAAATATAGCAGCAGATAAAGAGGAAATATTCTTCATCATAAGAAAAATTTTATATAGATTATACCGATTATTTTTATATAATGTTACGTCACGGGCGGCGACGGTCCGCGGAAGCGGCACGCCGCGTAGCACCGGACAAAGGAGGACACGTCTGCCGTTCGGCAACGCTGCCAGCGACCGAGCGGTAAATCGCCAGCAACGAATCGATTGGATTGAGATAGAGAGTCGGATATCCTCAATTGGTTTTTATTCTTCGCGTTGGGATAATGACAGAGAAAAGTTCAATAGTTGCCGCGAAATAATCACGTCGGGTGCGGAACTCGATTCATCAACGTAATATCGTCCCTCAGCATTCTCAATTATTTCCCCCTCTTCTTCAAGGATTTGTATGGTGGCTATATATATCTCAGTACACTCTTCGCAATGTTCTATCCCGCGGACAAGAGAGAGAGGGGCGTAGCAACATTCGCAGAAATCCACGGGTTCAGTATACCCGAATTTGAAAGAATGAGACAAAGTGAGACGATATGTAAGCGTGCCCTCAGGTATTGATTCTTTGTAACGATAGCAAAGAATTTCCGCGCTGTTGAGTAAGCATCTAGCGGCTGAGTCATCTACGCGACGGTAACCGAAGGCGGTGATGCAACGCACCAAGTTGACGCGATAACGGAAAGTGGCGGCTGGATGGGTGTGTGAGCCGCGTGTCGGATCAGTTCGAGGAAGGCACATCACGATCATTAATTAAAGATTCTGATAGATGTGAAGTGTTTCTGGTAAATGTGAAGTGCGTCCGCACATGGTGCTAAATAATTTCGGATATTTCAATGTATTTTCAAGAGGTTGAAAATGAGCATTTGAACGTGCATTCCTCGAAATCGTTACGCTTAGGTAAACAGTACTCAAAAAAAAGGATCGGTCGTAAAACCCTTCCGGTCGGGTCGTCTTCCCTATCCTCGCGCGATAACGGTCACGTTTGCTTACGCAGCGAATTCCTTTGTTGAGGAGAAGCGTTGCAGGGGAATATGCACGTAGCATGCAATTTTAATATGTCGTCTAACGAAATTTTCGCGAGTATGCGTGGCGGACCTTCTTATACGTGGACCAGCGGAACTGGGATTTAATTTATCAAATTGGTTCATCTACCGTGACTTACGATGATCGACGTAGATATTCCTCGAGCGAGATCCGAGGTCGGAATTGTAGATCGCACGTCGATGAGGCGGGTACTGGCGGGGCTGACCGTCCACTCCAGAGCTTATCATGCACTAGGAGTTCGTATTCTCCGTCAAATTCTGCTTCCTTGCCAATTATCTCGTTGTAATTGAAGATGGTTGCCACGTGGAAGTCGTACTCGAGGAACGATGGTATTTATCGTGACCAAGAATTTCGAGTCTCCGTCGTGGTAAGTGCGAATGGACGCACAACACCTGCTCCGGGAGACGCTCGGCGTTCTTGTTTTGATCAACGCTATGTAGTTTAAGAATTTATTTATTTATCTCGCGTGAAGCCTCACGAACCTCGCGAACACTTTTAGTTACTAACGAGACGATGGTGCGAAATAAAGAAGAGAGCACGTGGTTGTAGTACGAGACTGTATATATTTTATAAGACAGAATACACTCGCGATTTAACATTAGACTAGTAAGATTATTAACTATTACTTAGTTTAAAATTAATACTTAACTAGAACTCGATTAACTTAACTAGAGCTTGAATTCGATTTGAGAGTTGAGTTTGAACGCGGAGTATATCGCGAGGCGCTCATGCGGAGCGCACAAGAATTGCGTCTTCACGGGTTGGCGGCGGCACTCCGGCGCAAGATGGCGGATGGGTACGCCATCGCACGTGGCGGCGATGGTGGTGCTGCATTGGACGGGCGTTTCTATGTCGTGCGTCGTTCGTTCAATCAGGGCCCGGTCGGCAGAGGACTATGCGCAGTCGACGGAAATGCGGATGCTCCATTTTTAATCTGATCAATAGTATTATTACAGATACCGATGCTTAAGATATAATTATTAATGTGTTTTATGTTAATATATATATATATATATATATATATATATATATATAGATACAGTTACGTAAAAAATGAAATGTTGTGCGATGATATTGCTATACATTGTTATTAATTTTGATTTATAATTGATAATTATTCCGGTGACTTATATTTAACGCATGCGTTATAGTATATAACGCGCTATAGTATATAGTGTATAATGATAGGGTGCTTCTACATCATACGTTGGACGGCGTGAGAGCCGGCTATTACCGTCCGGTATTGATGCTATAGTCTAATACAGTGGCGCTTCTGCGCAGATAAGTAAGAGAGAAAAGGGATAAAAGAAAAGGAAAAAAAAAGAAAATATACCCGACGGCTCTCCTGACATCACAATAAATTAATTTTAATAAGAAAATTTTCCTGGAAATATTATAAAAATACTCTTGCCAAAAGAGAAAATTCATATCTTCAATATCGCATGGAGATTGAAACTGCTTCTTGAAGATCTGCATATTGGAGTGTACAAGAATCAATATATCGTTTGAATTTTTCATATCTGCAGAATATAAATTAATTTTAGAAGTCATTAACTTTAATTTAATATATAATTTTAAAAATATGAATTTATTTATATGAATCTTGATTTTAAATGCTACTCAAAAATTTAATTTATTACCTTTCAGTAGTGATTTTTCGGAACACATTTCTTTATTTTTTTTCTTTAGTAAGATTTTTTACAATCAAAACTTTCTTTTTTATATTCGAATTTAATATGTTGCATTTTGATGCTTTTATAGGATAAGAAAATTGCATTTTTAATGCAACGAGCTACTCCCTAATTTTTATTGCAGAGATTGGTACACAATCTTTTTGATAGATATTCTGATGCTTTTCACATTTTTCGCTTTTCATACATTCTATTTTTCGACGGGATCCTCTTGCAACTAGCCGTTTACGTTTTGTATACTTTTTTTCCGATTCCCAGTCCTCATCATCGGAACTCTGAGCAAACCTGGCTGGAAGGTGACGCTTTCGCGGCTTTCCGCAATCAGTTTCTATGTTTGAATCAATAGGTTTATCTTCAGAAGCCAGTATAGCAGCTTTACGAGCTAGGTTATAAGTTTCTGGGAAAGCACGAGAAACAAATAATAATTCAGTTTCCGTAACCAAATTTAATACATAACAATTACAGTTAGACTACTTACTCTAACTGTGTAAAAACTCGACATTACATTCTTCCCAATCATCTTGCGCTTCCACAAGAGACATTACTAGTCTTATAGGGCACTTGCTTTTAGTGGAATATACAACAGTCTTTTTCATTTTATCTAGCCATTTAGTTGCAACTACGCATATGCCACCATCTGGCCAAACAATGACTGAAAACTATCAACATACACACAGAAAAATATTATTCTACTATTGTGTCTTTCGATTAGTTCTGTGTGACGTCGGGAGGAGAGCCGTCGGGTGTATTTTCTTTTTTTTCCTTTTCTTTTATCCCTCTTCTCTCTTACTTATCTGCGCAGAAGCGCCACTGTATTAGACTATAGCGTCAATACCGGACGGTAATAGCCGGCTCTCCCGCCGTCCAACATGGTGTAGAAGCACCCTATCATTATACACTATATACTATAGCGCGTTATATACTATAGCGCATGCGTTAAATATAAGTCACCGGAATAATTATCAATTATAAATCAAAATTAATAACAATGTACAGCAATATCATCGCACAACATTTCATTTTTTACGTAACTGTATATATATATATATATTAACATAAAACACATTAACAATTATATCTTAAGCATCGGTATCTGTAATAATACTGTTACGTCCGGGGGACTTCACGAATTCTTCTTTTTCGGGAAGGAAAAATTTAACGGCTGCTAATCCATAAACGGAGCACTTCGAACGATCAAACAAAAATCAACCCGATCAATCAAAAAAAAAACTCTAAATAAACAAACTTTCTCTCGAGATATGACTCGCTATCAAAAAAAACACTTGGTAAACCGGCTTGTCGGCGCCGACAGGTTTATGACTCACCAATAAAAATTAATATTTACAAAAGCAAATCCCTAACGGATAGGAAACGCGTTGGATCGTTCGGGGATGACACTCCCCACATTGATGGGGAAACACAAAAAGCACCAGTCAAGAAGAACTGATTAGTGGCCGTTGGCGGGCACACCAATGAGCGATTGAGAGTGTGAACTAGCGGGAGAATTTTTATTAATAATTCTATCTATCTATATTAAAACTAATTCTATCATTCGCTGGGAAATCTGGAAATGTAAACACAACCACAATTCACAGAACACCGCTCCCCTCCTTCCTCTATATTCACAATTTTCCTAAACTATCATTTGACAAGCCAACACGGAAATCCATCACGCCCTCAGATATTCCCACCCCTCCGGGACCCTTTAAAAACCGCGACTTGGAGCGGATCGCTCTCTTCTTCCTGCTTCATCGCTACATTCGTGATCGGCACCATCCGAAATTATTACAGTTAGAATCTGTGCGCGACTTTATTATTTTCGAGCGATTCAACGATCCAGCCTGGCTATTGCATTCCCCGACCATCACCAGCGGCCGCTGCAACAAAAGTAAGTCCAAGTTTATCATTTTTCCCCCGCGGTAACTGGCAGTTTGGTTCGCGACCTCTTATTTACTTATTTATCTCGTTAAAACACTCCAACATTCCAAATTGGCAAGCCGCCGATTAACTCGGTGAAGCTGCCTCCCCCGATTCTACAACATTCCAACCTGGCAAGCCACCGATTAACTCGGTGAAGCTGCCTCCCCCGATTCCACAACATTCCAACCTGGCAAGCCGCCGATTGATTCGGTGGAGCTGCCTTATCTCGATTCCTCAATTTCTCTCTTATCTGACTCTCATTTATATAGTAAACCAAACAAATGCCATCCGGAACGGACGAACAAAACGGGCATTGCGACACCGTCGAGAGAAAGCGAATAAGCGGATTCGTCGCGAAACCTGCCACGCCGAAGAACTCGCGGAGCGATTAATAGAAGTAGAACCGGGACTAGCCAACATCTCGCTGCATCAGTACGCCTCCGCCCTCCGCTCCGCGGCCGAATTCGAGAACCAATGTACTCCAGAAAACTTCGATGTGGAGAAGTTTTTTTACCTCGTCCGTCAATTTCCTCGCTCTCCCGCCCATCCATCTTCTGGCACCTTCTTCATCCCAAGAAAATTTAAACCCGACAAGCAATTTTGGGACCAAATCTCCAAACACGAAATAACCGATACCGTCCCTATGTATATTTCCCGTGATCCTCTTCCCTACCTCGTCCCAATCAAGGCTTTCCGCACCGCGCACCCTAATCCTCCTCCACACCTGCAACTCGATCCCATAGACATGCTCGCGATCACCAACTTTTTGCTCCAATTAGAACAATTGGGAATATAAGATTTTCCTTGTCCGCGGTTATTTTTTATATTTTTTATTTATAAGACTTTTTCTTTGTAACAAATACCTCAACTCTTTTTTAATGTACACGAACAGAAAATTGTAACTCGTTTTTATTATTTATTATTAAATTAGTTGATCAAAATTTGGTCTTAAATTTTTTTTTTCTCCTAAAATTTGACCTCGCGCCGTTCCCGGCTCCCTGAGGATCGCACTAGGTCCATCCCTGGTCAAAGAGATTCGGTTCTCTGACCTAAAACGGACCACCGATAGCGCGGGCGCAGGCAAGGGTAATAACGTCGCCGACGCTGACCCAATCCCTGCCCCCTTAACGCGCTTTCGACTCGCGGATCGGCATCACGACGTCGTTCCGCGAGAACAGGAGACGTTCCGTGCGTCCACCCGAGTTCTCCTCCTCCTGACGAGAGATATTATCTTTCGTCCAGAACACGGACGTAACAGAGCTAGAATAAAAATTGGGGGCTTGTCCGGGATATAAAAAGTGCGATCTTTAGCGGGAATGAGTACGAGGTCAAGTTCGAATAAGTCCGAAGTAGATGAACTTTATAAACTCGGTTTAGAGTGTGGCGGTAAACCCAAACCAGGCGCATCGAAAACGGTACACACATCCACTCCATCTAAATTCCTCGCTTCCAAACATGTCACTTTTTCTCTGGAGGACACTTCGATAGCGGAGGAGCGATTCGAAACTGTTTGCGAAACGTTTGAATCTAACATTTCCACACGCGAAACGTCATCAACTAGTAATAATTCTGATAATTTCGACGAAAAGGCAAAAAACCTAGAATCTTTAAAAATGGCACAAAATAATCCTTTCGCTACGCTAAAATACGCCGTCGACGCCATTCCATACTTCGATGGACAAAATATTCCATTGAATTATTTTATCGAGGGTTGCGAGGAGGCGAAATCTATGCTTCCCGATGAGGCTGAGCCTCAATTTGCTAAAATCATTAGAACGCGTATAATCGGAGAAGCACGTCGAACTATTCAGGATCAGGACTTTAACAATGTCGCTCAAATCACTAAATATTTAAAACAAATTTACGGTCCTTCGAAAAATATCTATCAACTACAAGGGGAATTGAGATGTGTCTATCAAGGGAATGACGAAGATGTAATAACATACGCGAATAGAGTAAAAATTTTGGGGAAGCAAATACTCGAAACATATCGAAGTTCGGGACCTTCTCTTCCCGAACAGAATATTAAAGATTCATTAGAAAGGGACATGTGTAAATGCTTTATCAAGGGGTTAAAACCGGAGATCGAACAAAGAATATTAAGAAATTCACAGATGGATGTTAAAGCAACCGTAGCCGACGCGATACGCATAGAAAGAGAGTTACGCGCAATATCAGATTTACGGCGTGGTAATATTGCAAAAATGCAAAATATTAACCTACAACGCGAAACTTGTCAAATTTGTTATAAAGACGGACATTTAGCCAGTAACTGTAGAAAATTCATTCAAAATTCACAGCAGAATTACGAAATACTAATACGTCAGATTTGCAAAAAACGTGGTCACGATGCTAGTAAATGTCGAATGCGCGACAATTACGGCGAACTGTTAACGTGATACGAGAAAATACGATTGTCTGTCAATTGTGCTCTAAAACCGGTCATAACGCGAAGTCATGCCGTAGTACTAATCAAACCAAGCCTCTCTTGATTTGCCAGTGGTGCGATAGACAGGGACACTCAGCTAATAACTGCTGGAAAAAGCAAAACGAATTGCGCACGACAGGAAAATAAAGCAAGAATTATTTGCCAAAATTGTAATAACGCAGGGCACACTGCTAGGGATTGCAGATCCAGAATGGATCGAACTACAAGCAATAATAACACACCATTTTGCCGATATTGCAAAACGCAAGGGCATCTCCTCGAAAACTGTGAATTGCGCATCGCAAGTAATAATCGAAGAATGGCAAAAGATTCGGTAAACTCCAATGGCCTCTCGAAGCCGGGCGTGCAACAGGGGACCGAACGGATTCCACGCCCGTCGACATCTTTGGCACCTCAATAAAAAACGCTCCGAACGCTCGCTCAGTAGCGGTAAACCTCGATAAACACAGTCGCGTGCCGATCGTTCAGGTAGAAATACAAAAAACAGTCCCTCACATAACTCTTATGTTAGACACCGGTTCCGGACCTAATATAATTAAGAAAAATTTTATACCTGAGAGGGTACGCATTAATTATTGTAACATTCTAAAATTAAACGGAATAAACGATTATCCAGTCTTTACTCTTGGCGAAACTACGCTAAGCCTTTTCGACACCTTAGTAAATTTCCACATAGTACCCGACGACTTTCCGATACCGCAAGCTGGTATATTAGGCAACGATTTCTTTAAACAAACATCATCGAAAATTGATTATGCACAAGGATGTATAGATGTATCCGGTATCCAAGTACCTTTTCTGTCACCAGAGACTATAGTAGTATCACCCAGATCAGAATCGTTATTTTATGTAAGAGTTGGCAACCCTAATGTCAAAATTGGATATGTACCGAAATTAAAGATAACTTACGGAATCTATCTAGGGGACACGATCGTGGAAAATGTCTCGGGGAAAGCATATTTAAATATCATAAACATGCGGGACGAAGAAGTAGAAGTCAGGGTGCCGACCATAAATCTTAGACCTCTGAATGAAATAGTCGACTTGTGTGGAACCAGAATAAAGACATTAGATTATCACGAAGAATTAACAACTTCACACCCGAATTCCTTTTCAAGAGAGACCAAACATATTGACCATAAAAAAGAATTGTTAAACGAAAATGAAATAAGTAGAGAGGAAGACGAGATTATGAATATAAATGACATTGAAATTGCTAACCAAAATAAAAATGAAAATAAAAATGAGAATGAAAGAGAGAATGCAAAGACAAAAGAGGACGGAAATATAAATAATAAAGAAATTAAAATTTCCATAAATAGAGATAAAATTAATAAAAATTTACAGGTCAAAAATGAAAATGAAATCAAAATGAGAGGAAACAAAAGGAGAAATCTTAATTTCGATACTCAGCAAGAGGGAAGTTACCAAACCTCCTCTGAGATATCCTCCCATTCCAAAATCCTCGGAGAGGGAAGTTACCAAACTTCGTCCGAAAATTTAAAAAATTCTGAGTTCTTTGGAGGTGAAAATTGTCGAATCACTTCAAAAGTCAATTCTAAAATTGCCGATGGAAGTTTCCGCACTTCTCGAGCATTTTCCAGCTCCATCGGTTACGAGGAGGGAAGTTACCAAACCTCATTACGTAATCCGATACGATTCTGCCTAAATGAAAACGACAATACTAATGCCTCAGTCTCGCTAAAAGATGATAAATTCCCAAGAGTTGGGATGTTCTCAGAAAAAACGAATGAAAAAAATAAACCCTCTCATATTACCGCCAAAGAGCTTATGGAAAGAATACAAATAAATAAGTCAAATGAAATAAACCTCGGCAAATTAGGAAAGAAAAATAAAAAACCGTCCTCGAGAATTTTTAAATTAAGACAAAATCAATCTCAAATGATAGTAGACGAATGTATACGTAAGCGCAAATCAAAACATAAAGGAAAAGTTATACAAGGGATACAAAGTAATAACAAGGAAAACGGAGCTATCGAATGCTTAATACTATCGGAAGAAAACCAAAAGGATAGGCTCACAAAAATTATAGAATTATTACGACTAGAGCACTTGAATAATTATGAAAAAGAGAATGTGATAAATCTTATAATTAATAGTCAAGACAGGTTTCATATACCTGAGGAAAAACTGACAGCAACTAATGTTTTACGACATAAAATATCCTCAACAGATGATCAGCGGATTAACACTCGTCAGTATAGATTTCCGCAAATTCACAAAGAGGAAATAAACAAACAAGTAGAAGAGCTGCTAGAGGGGGGCATAGTAAAACCTTCACAGTCGCCTTATAATACGCCCATATGGATTGTACCCAAGAAAGAGGATTCCCAAGGAAATAAATGATGGAGAATGGTATTAGATTTCCGGGCATTAAATGACAAAACTATCGGAGATGCGTATCCACTACCAAATAGTCGATATCTTAGATCAATTGGGAGGAGCTCGATATTTTTCGGTATGCGATCTAACCTCAGGATTTCATCAAATAAAAAATGAATCCAGCAGATAGCCATAAAACCGCTTTCACAACACCTTTTGGGCATTATGAATTTGATAGAATGCCATTTGGATTAAAAAATGCTCCTGCTACCTTCCGATTAATGGATTTAGTTTTATCAGGATTACAAGGAAAGGAATTATTTGTTTATATGGACGATATAGTTATCTACGCGTCATCATTAGAAGAGCATGAGAGAAAATATAATCTTTTAATAGATAAATTACGCGAAGCAAATTTAAAATTACAGCCCGACAAATGTGAATTTTTAAAATCCGAAGTAACTTATTTGGGACACGTCATAGGCAAAAACGGAGTTAAACCCGACCCAAAAAAATTAGAGGCCGTACGACGATTTCCTAGATCTAAGACAGCCAGAAACATTAAACAATTTCTAGGACTAGCGGGATATTACAGACGATTTATCTCTAATTTTTCTAAATTAGCAAAACCCTTGACAAATTTATTATAAAATGACGTACGTTTCGAGTGGACACAAGAACAAGAAGAATCATTCGAAAAATTAAAACAAAGATTATGTGAAGAATCCGTGTTGCAATATCCTGATTTTTCAAAGCCTTTTATTCTAACCACCGACGCTTCCGGAGTAGCCGTAGAAGGAATATTGTCGCAAGGTGAAATAAATAAGGACCGACCAGTCACGAACTCTAACTGACAATGAATTAAAATACGATACATACGAAAAGGAAGCGCTGGCTATATTATATTGTGTTAAACATTTCCGCCCATATTTATACGGCCGAAAATTTACTTTAGTCACAGATCATAAACCTTTAATTATGGTTTAAAAACGCTCAAGATACCAACATGAGAATATTACGATGGAGATTAAAATTAGCCGAATACGATTACGATGTCGTATACAAAGCAGGAAAAACTAACGTAAATGCCGATGCGTTATCCAAGAATCCGGTGAATTTTGAAGAAGCAAACTGCAAGGCAATTATTGACCGCAAAACTTTAAATCCCAACGAAGCAAAGGATGCAGAAATAATTTCTAAAATGTTAAAAGAATTCGACGAGGAGGAAGAAATAGAAGAGGACGAAAACTTCGAATTATATCTTTCAGATGACGAGCAAACAGAAAATTTACTACCTGACGACCATCTGTTTAAAGATAATATGGATTCCATACCCTTTACACAAGAAGAACTGGATGAATTACCAATGCAGCAGACAGAGAAAGCATTAATACACGATCCACCGAGAGCCAGAAGAATGCTCACTCGCAGCCAAACGATAAATGAACGAAATAAACACTTAAATTCAATGCAACCCAAAGAAATTGCGGATCAAGCCAACAAAAGCGACAAGGAAAAGGAGAGTGACGAAAACACTGGCGACGAAGGAGGAAGCGAAATAACTAACGAAGAAAACGAAGAGCTTAATAGTATAGATAAACTTAAACCAACTATCATTGACCATAAGCTAATAAAAAACAATGTTGTCGATTCCCGCGAATTATTATTTTTGCGGAAAGATAACATAGCATATTTTGTCGATGTCAATGGAAACCCATTGGATTCTGGAGCACGAAAATTACTCGAGCGCAACGAATTGCCTACCTTCAATAAACTCGCTCTGTGTAGACCGCAGGTTGTAAAACGCAAAAACTACTTCCATGTGGCCTTACCCATTGAAGAAGGGTC
The DNA here is from genome assembly GCF_055798465.1 of Pogonomyrmex barbatus. NCBI lineage: Eukaryota > Metazoa > Arthropoda > Insecta > Hymenoptera > Formicidae > Pogonomyrmex > Pogonomyrmex barbatus. The sequence continues at coordinate 7,255,245 of NW_028297110.1, read as the reverse complement.
GAGAGAAGGGCCAACAATGATTTTAAATTATATAACGCAAACTCTAATGGAATTACGAAAAATAACAGAGGAATTAAAATTAGAAACTATTAGCATTGCTAAAATGGATTTTATTTGCAATATTCCTTGGAGCAATATTAAGACCCGAATACAAACGACCTTTCTCGAATCATTAACTAAACTAATAACTAATTATTTGTAACGGATTAGTAAAATATCCTCCGAAAGATCTTCGCCCTTCTATAATAGGCGAAACACATTGCTCACCTACAGGTGGACATAGAGGCGTTACTAAAACGTATAACAGAATTAAGCATAATTACTATTAGGAAAATATAAAATCTGATGTCCAACGGTATATTCAGCAATGCTTACAATGTCAATTGAAAAAGTTAGTACGCGTTAAAACGAAACAACCCATGATAATTACCGATACTCCGGGAACAGCCTTCGACAAAGTAGCAATGGATATTGTCGGGCCTCTACAAAAAACTGAGAGAGGAAACGAATACATTTTGACACTGCAAGATCAACTGACTAAATTCAGCATGGGAATTCCCCTACCAAATCAAACCTCTGAATAGCCGAGGCTTTTGTTAATAAATTAATTTGTATATTCGGAGCACCCAAAGCAATACTAACCGATCAGGGAAGAAATTTTGTCAGCGACTTAATGAGAAAGATTGCAAAACTTTTTAGAATTCGTAAGTTTCGTACAACCGCCTCCCATCCTCAATCCAATGGATCTCTAGAGCGATCGCATCACGCACTAGGAGAGTATCTTAAACAATATGCAAACGAACAAGAACAATGGGACCGATGGGTTAGCCTCGCAATGTTTAATTATAACACCTGTGTACACGAAGCTACAAAACATACTCCATACGAATTAATATTTGGAAAAATTACAAGAATACCTTCGGAAAAATTTCTAGCACCAGAAGATAAATTAACTAGTTACGATGACTATTTGGTAACCTTAGTCACTCTACTCCATAACCTTCGAAGGAACGCGCGTGAAAATATCATCGAGGCGAAACATAAATCAAAGAAATATTATGACAAAAAAATCAACCCTCAAACCTTTAAACCTGGGGATTACGTTTTTCTATTAAAGGGACCTAAACCGGATAAATTTGGGGATCAGTATACCGGACCACACGAAGTACTAGAAATATTAAATAAAAATAACGTAAAAATTGGAATAAAGAAAAATAGTCGAATTGTCCACCCTAATCGTTTACGAATTTCGCATATTAAATTACCTCCAGATAAATAACAAGAAAAAACATGTCACGTCTGTCGCGTCAGAATAAACGAATAAATTAATAATTTTATTACCTATTGTAAAAATATTACTCCTCAATTTTAGAATGATAATTATTATATAACACGAAGCAAGGAACAGACGTGGTACGTCCCTAGTGTTACGTCGCAGGCGAGACGTGCTACGCGTGGAGCGAGTCTGCTCGCACTGGGCTGCGTGTTGGTTTTTGCAAAATAACTTGACCGGATTACTGATATAAATTGCGGTTGTATAATCCGTATAGAAAAGTCGATAGTCTCCTGGAAAAGACGATATCATGCGGTCCTATCTCTGCGTCTACGTCAATGACGGTAGGATTCGGTAAATCGTAAAAAAGAAGTACTTTCTTCGCGTAAATATTCCAGAAATGCCACGAATGCCTCGGAGCAGGGATCGCAGTCGGTTACCTCGCGCCAAATAGCCAATCCAGTGCCGCAAGAATTGCAAAGCCTTTCTTCTCGAGTAGTCCCAACGTTAATATAATGTCTTAAGATACCGGTGAATTGTTGATCGAAATTATACTGGGATTTACACTCTAGGCATATAAGACTGGCGGAATTTGTATCGGTAGCTATACCGACAAGACCATAACCGAATTCGACTACACACCGAGAGATACTTATTTGGTCGTTAAAGACGGCGGCTGGATGTGTTCTTTCCTGACGCGAGCTTTCCGATCGTCCTCTGCACATAACGCGTTTCACGAACAAGAAATGAAAATTCACTTACCTTTCGTTGGCCCGGTTCCTGGATTCGAGCTTCCGATTCTCGTTGTCGGCCTGGCGGGTCTCGGGATGCACACTAGGATGCGGCGTTGCTGGATTCGGAGGACTTGGAGCCCACAGGCTGTTCTCGAAATACGCTTCGTATTCTGGCTGGTAGGTTTCTTCACACCCGAGCAATTCACTCAAATCACCGGTGAGCGCGGATTTAATTTCGTATAAGGCGCGGCGAATTGCACGCTGACGTCCGGCGCGGTTTTTACGATTCTTAGGCATCGGGAGTGACCATGAAGGGAAAATACTACTTCCCTTACAAGTTACGAGTATTAAATTGAACTTTCTAACGCGATGACAATCTGTAACCCTCTGTGGAGAGTAGTGCGGGTGGACGCACAACTTGCTAGCCAAGAGGCGGGACAGGTTATCAGATATTTCGTAATTTGACGATTTAAAAGTGCGTGAGAAGCGATACCTCTCTTGGGGGTAGTGCGGGTGGACGCACAACCTGCTAACCAAGAGACCAAGCACGGCCTCCCGGGACGCTTGCGTTTGATTGAATTTCGCGTGGTCACTCTACCTCGCGAACTCTGTCGATTGTACGTTTCGCTAGGAGGGGTGGAAAGATTTGGATTTATTAATTGTTTAACACTGATCACTTTTCACTTATATATATATATATATATTGTAGAATATTCAAATACAAGATTAATACAGAGATTGATTAAATTGTAAACGCTTTTACAGTTAAGTTTAAATTGAATGATGTTAATAAAATTGGAATTGATTCGAATTTATTTCTTAACACTAGAATTGGAATTGATTTGAGTTAACACTTAGAATTGGAATTGATTCGAAATTATTCTCTTAGCACTAGAATTGGAATTAGTTTGAAGTTATTTCCTACTACTAGAATTGGAATTGATTTCTCTTAACACTAGAAATTGAATTGGAAGAGGGAGTTCACGGACTGGAGGTCCTCTCCAGTCGTATTCGCGGGATGAACTGAACGCAATCGGCCGTGCACTGATGTGCTACGATTCGGCGGCTCGAAACTGCGGCGACGCTATGGTGGGGTGCGCGCCCAATGTGGGAAGCGCTGGCGGTGGGAGTGCGGCGCTCGCGTGGGAGGCCAGAGAGTTGCCCTGGTGGGGCTCGCGGTGGCCTAGGGACGTATCACGTCTATTCCTTGTTCCGTGCTATACAAAAATTATCTCTATAAATTTGAAAGGAGTAACATTTTTACCATAGGGCATAAAATTATTAATTTATTCGTTTATTCTGACGCGACAGACGTGACACTAGCCTCCCACGCGAGCGCCGCACTCCCACCACCAGCGCCTCCCACTGCGAGCGCGCACCCAACCATAGCGTCGCCGCAGTTTCGAGCCGCCGAATCGAAGCACTTCAGTGCACGGCCGACTGTGTTCAGTTCATCTCGCGAATCCGACTGGAGAGGACCTCCAGTCCGTGAACTCCCCCTTCCAATTCAATTCTAGTGTTAAGAGAAATCAATTCAATTCTAGTGTTAAGAGAAATCAATTCCAATTCTAGTGTTAAGAAATAATTTCAAATCAATTCCAATTCTAGTGTTAAGAAATAATTTCGAATCAATTCCAATTCTAAGTGTTAAGAAATAATTCAAATATAATTTCAAATCAATTGCAATTTTATGGTACTAGTGAATTTAGCATCATTCAATTTAAACTTAATTGTAAAAGCGTTTACAATTTAATTAATCTTTGTATTAATCTTGTAATTGAACATCTTACAATATATATACATATAAGTGAAAAGTGATCAGTGTCAAACAATTAATAAATCCAAATCCTTCCACCCATCCTAGCGAAAACGTACAATCGACAGAGTTCGCGAGGTAGAGTGACTACGCGTAATTCAATCAAATAACAAGCGTTCCGGGAAGCCGTGCTTGCTCTCTTGGCTAGCAAGTTGTGCGTCCACCCGCACTACTCCCCAAGAGAGGTATCGCTTCTCACGCACTTTTAAATCGTCAAATTACAAGATATCTGACAACCTGTCCAGCCTCTTGGCTAACAAGTTGTGCGTCCACCCGCACTACTCCCCACAGAGGGTTACAGATTCTCATCGCGATAGAAAGTTCAATTTTATATTCGTAACTTGTAAAGGAAACAATATTTCCCTTCATGGTCACTCCCGATGCCTAATAAACGTAAAAACCGCGCCGGACGTCAGCGTGCGATTCGCCGTACCTTATACGAAATTAAATCCGCGCTCACCGGTGATTTGAGTGAACTGCTCGGGTGTGAAGAAATCTACCAGCCAGAATACGAAGCGCATTTCGAGAACAGCCTGTGGGCTCCAAGTCCTCCGAGTCCAGCAACGTCGTCTCCAGACGCCCCGTCTCCTAGCGTGCATCCCGCGACCCGTCAGGCCAACAGCGAGAATTGAAAGCCCGAATCCAGGAACCGGGCCAACGAAAGGTAAGTGAATTTTCATTTCTTACTTGTGAATCGCGTTATGTGCAGAGGACGATCGGAGGGCTCGCGTCAAAAGAGAATACATCCAGCCGCCGTCTTTAACGACCAAATAAGTATCTCTCGGTGTGTAGTTGAATTCGGATATGGCCTCGTCAGTATAGCTACCGATACAAATTCTGCCAATCTCATATGCCTAGAGTGTAAATCCCGGTATAATTTCGATCAACAATTCACCGCTATCTTAAGACATTATATTAACGTTGGGACTACTCGGGAAGAAAGACTTTGCAATTTTTGCGGTACTAAATTAGCTCTTTGCGTGAGGTAACCGATTGCGATCCCTGCTCCGAAGCATTCGTGGTATTTTTGGAATATTTACGCGAAGAAAATACTTCTTTTTACGATTTACCGAATCCTATCGTCATTGACGTAGATGCAGAGATAAGATCGCATGATATCGTTTTCTCTAGGAGACTATCGACCTTTCTATACGGACTATACAGTCGCAATTTATATCAATAATTCGGTCAAGTTATTCTGTAAAAACCAACACGCAGCACAGTGCGAGCAGACTCGCTCCACGCGTAGCACGTCTCGCCTGCAACGTAACACTGTATAGTCCGTATAGAAAGGTCGATAGTCTCCTAGAGAAAACGATATCATGCACTCCTATCTCCGCATCTACATCAATAACGATAGGATTCGGCAATGCGTAAAAGGAAGTGTCACGTCTGTCGCGTCAGAATAAACGAATAAATTAATAATTTTATGCCCTATGGTAAAAATGTTACTCCTTTCAAATTTATAGAGATAATTTTTGTATAGCACGGAACAAGGAATAGACGTGATACGTCCCTAGGCCACCGCGAGCCCCACCAGGGCAACTCTCTGGCCTCCCACGCGAGCGCCGCACTCCCACCGCCAGCGCTTCCCACATTGGGCGCGCACCCCACCATAGCGTCGCCGCAGTTTCGAGCCGCCGAATCGAGGCACATCAGTGCACGGCCGACTGCGTTCAGTTCATCCCGCGAATACGACTGGAGAGGACCTCCAGTCCGTGAACTCCCTCTTCCAATTCAATTTCTAGTGTTAAGAGAAATCAATTCCAATTCTAGTAGTAGGAAATAACTTCAAACTAATTCCAATTCTAGTGCTAAGAGAATAATTTCGAATCAATTCCAATTCTAAATGTTAACTCAAATCAATTCCAATTCTAGTGTTAAGAAATAAATTCGAATCAATTCCAATTTTATTAACATCATTGAATTTAAACTTAACTGTAAAAGCGTTTACAATTTAATCAATTTCTGTATTAATCTTGTATCTGAATATTCTACAATATATATATATAAGTGAAAAGTGATCAGTGTTAAATAATTAATAAATCCTAACCCTTCCACCCCTCCTAGCGAAACGTACAATCGACAGAGTTCGCGAGGTAGAGTGACCACGCGAAATTCAATCAAACGCAAGCGTCCAGGGAGGCCGTGCTTGGTCTCTTGGTTAGCAGGTTGTGCGTCCACCCGCACTACCCCCAAGAGAGGTATCGCTTCTCACGCACTTTTAAATCGTCAAATTACGAAATATCTGATAACCTGTCCCGCCTCTTGGCTAGCAAGTTGTGCGTCCACCCGCACTACTCTCCACAGAGGGTTACAGATTGTCATCGCGTTAGAAAGTTCAATTTAATACTCGTAACTTGTAAGGGAAGTAGTATTTTCCCTTCATGGTCACTCCCGATGCCTAAGAATCGTAAAAACCGTGCCGGACGTCAGCGTGCAATTCGCCGCGCCTTATACGAAATTAAATCCGCGCTCACCGGTGATTTGAGTGAACTGCTCGGATGTGAAGAAACCTACCAGCCGGAATACGAAGCGTATTTCGAGAACAGCCTGTGGGCTCCAAGTCCTCCGAATCCAGCAACGCCGCATCCTAGTGTGCATCCCGAGACCCGCCAGGCCGACAACGAGAATCGGAAGCCCGAATCCAGGAACCGGGCCAACGAAAAGTAAGTGAATTTTCATTTCTTGTTCGTGAAACGCGTTATGTGCAGAGGACGATCGGAAAGCTCGCGTCAGGAAAGAACACATCCAGCCGCCGTCTTTAACGACCAAATAAGTATCTCTCGGTGTGTAGTCGAATTCGGTTATGGTCTTGTCGGTATAGCTACCGATACAAATTCCGCCAGTCTTATATGCCTAGAGTGTAAATCCCAGTATAATTTCGATCAACAATTCACCGCTATCTTAAGACATTATATTAACGTTGGGACTACTCGAGAAGAAAGGCTTTGCAATTCTTGCGGCACTGGATTGGCTATTTGGCGCGAGGTAACCGACTGCGATCCCTGCTCCGAGGCATTCGTGGCATTTCTGGAATATTTACGCGAAGAAAGTACTTCTTTTTACGATTTACCGAATCCTACCGTCATTGACGTAGACGCAGAGATAGGACCGCATGATATCGTCTTTTCCAGGAGATTATCGACTTTTCTATACGGAGTATACAACCGCAATTTATATCAGTAATCCGGTCAAGTTATTTTGCAAAAAACCAACACGCAGCCCAGTGCGAGCAGACTCGCTCCACGCGTAGCACGTCTCGCCTGTGACGTAACAGAAGTACTCTCTTCGCGTAAATATTCTAAAAATGCCACAAATGCTTCGGAGCAGGGATCGCAGTCGGTTACCTCGCGCCAGAGAGCTAATTTAGTACCGCAGAAATTGCAAAGCCTTTCTTCCCGAGTAGTCCAAACGTTAATATAATGTCTTAAGATAGCGGTGAATTGTTGATCGAAATTATACCGGGATTTACACTCTAGGCATATGAGATTGGAAGAATTTGTATCGGTAGCTATACCGACGAGACCATACCCGAATTCGACTACACACCGAGAGATACTTATTTGGTCATTAAAGACGGCGGCTGGATGTGTTCTCTTTTGACGCGAGCTTTCCGATCGTCCTCTGCACATAACGCGATTCACAAGTAAGAAATGAAAATTCACTTACCTTTCGTTGGCCCGGTTCCTGGATTCGGGCTTTCGATTCTCGCTGTCGGCCTGGCGGGATGCATGCTAGGATGCGGGGCGTCTGGAGACGACGTTGTTGGACTCGGAGGACTTGGAGCCCACAGGCTGTTCTCGAAATGCGCTTCGTATTCTGGCTGGTAGATTTCTTCACACCCGAGCAATTCACTCAAATCACCGGTGAGCGCGGATTTAATTTCGTATAAGGTGCGACGAATTGCACGCTGACGTCCGGAGCGGTTTTTACGTTTATTAGGCATCGGGAGTGACCATGAAGGGAAATACTGCTTCCCTTACAAGTTGCGAATATAAAATTGAACTTTCTATCGCGATGAGAACCTGTAACCCTCTGTGGGGAGTAGTGCGGGTGCGCACAACTTGCTAGCCAAGAGGAGGGACAGGTTGTCAGTTATCTTGTAATTTAGCGACTGAAAAGTGCGTGAGAAGCGGTACCTCTCTTGGGGAGTAGTGCGGGTGGACGCACAACTTGCTAGCCAAGAGAGAAAGCACAGCTTCCCGGAACGCTTGTTATTTGATTGAATTACGCGTGGTCACTCTACCTCGCGAACTCTGTCGATTGTACGTTTTCGCTAGGATGGGTGGAAGGATTTGGATTTATTAATTGTTTGACACTGATCACTTTTCACTTATATGTATATATATTGTAAGATGTTCAATTACAAGATTAATACAAAGATTAATTAAATTGTAAACGCTTTTACAATTAAGTTTAAATTGAATGATGCTAAATTCACTAGTACCATAAAATTGGAATTGATTTGAAATTATATTTGAATTATTTCTTAATACTTGGAATTGGAATTGATTCGAAATTATTTCTTAACACTAGAATTGGAATTGATTTGAAATTATTTCTTAACACTAGAATTGGAATTGATTTGAAATTATTTCTTAACACTAAAATTGGAATTGATTTCTCTTAACACTAGAATTGAATTGATTTCTCTTAACACTAGAATTGAATTGGAAGGGGGAGTTCACGGACTGGAGGTCCTCTCCAGTCGGATTCGCGAGATGAACTGAACACAGTCGGCCGTGCACTGAAGTGCTTCGATTCGGCGGCTCGAAACTGCGGCGACGATATGGTGGAGTGCGCGCTCGCAGTGGGAGGCGCTGGTGGTGGGAGTGCGGCGCTCGCGTGGGAGGCTAGGGACGTACTGTTCCTTGCTTCGTGTTATATAAAAATTATCATTATAAAATTGAGGAGTAATATTTTTACAATAGATAATAAAATTATTAATTTATTCGTTTATTCTGACGCGACAGACGTGACACCCCCCCCCCCTTATAATAGAAATGGAGGCACTCCGACGGACATTTCTCATTTTAATCCTAAGTACGAAAGATATAAAGATACAAATCATAGATGATCAAATATTAGCTAAGATATTACCTAAAGGTTTTAGCAGATGCAATTTTTACATTATTTTATAACGACGCTTAACTTGGTATTTCTTACATTCGTTCGTTTTCGTGAAGATATTTTCGCAGTTCTGTGTATGACTGTTCCGACACTGTTTTCACTTCACTATCCTTTTCTTGAGGGGTCGGCGCTGATGCTTCTTCTTGCCGTCCTTCTTCCTCATTCGTTACCTTAGTCTTGCTGGATTTTCCCAGGAATAGCAGGAGGTGAGTTACTTACGACCAGATGGCTCCGATTAAATGGATACTCCAGCCATAGATCGAGTGTAGAGCATAACCATGGATTATTGTGTCCACTAACAGTTTAATAGTTCTGCCAATTATGAATAGTGCCAAGACACCAGCGCTCGCCGATCCAAATGTGATAAAACCATCCCAGAGTTTTCTACCTGCGTTCTCTGCGATAAGGTCTAATGAGGCTTCGTCCAAGAGGTTAAGCATTGCTATAGTTCCCTTGGGTATTTCTCGGCCCATTGCGCCACGCGCAATTGTATTAAGCATCGAAGATTTCTCTACAGGAAACATAATATGGTCTCTGAGTCGATCCAAGTCTTCAGGTGTAGATCCCGCTGGTGGCTAATGCATCAGGGCTCACATACTTCCACGAAGGTTTGGTGAGTGGTTGTATGGTTGGTGGGGGTAGCGATTCCGTTATACTACCTATCAATCTGTACCAGGTGGTATCAATCTTATAGAGATTGGGTGGTAACTCGTTGCAGTCTTTGGGTGTGCCCGTCTTCGAGAGGATGCGTGATCTTGGTTGTAGGTATAGTGAGTAATTTCGATAAGTCACTGGGAGTTCGTTACAACAATTGTCGGTGCGTCGTAGTTTACATTCCACCGGTATGCATTTTATTATGTGGATAACTTCACCTGTAGTGACTGCAGTATAACTCGGTGTTTTCATGATTCTGAATGCCATTTCGTCTGGAGCGATGCTGGATAGTGAGAGGGCGTTTTGCAGGATTTGCTTCTCTAGTGCACATTTTTGCTCCATTATATCCTTGTATAATCGTGTTAATTGTGTTTTAATATGCTTCTCTACGTATACAAACTTAGAGTTAACATATGAGAAGATATCTAAATTGTCTACAGAGGTTTTAGTTTTAGACTGGAAGGATCTTCCAGGTTGCGTCTCGAAAATGAGTAGTTTAGGGTGTTCCGTGTGTATAACTTGTATCCGCAAAGATTTGTCTCTGTAGTTTTGGCTAATGCGAAAGTGGTATCCTTGGTGGTCACTGTATATACATCGGGTGCTTGCACGTATTTCTTTGGTGATAATTTCGTTGCTGTACCCTCGTATAAAATATCATACTTGTTGAAATGGTAGCCGTCTGTGTAGGGGAGATTCCAAAATGTCTCCGTGCCGTCCCAGTCATTGCAGCCTCCTTGCGCTGAAGGGCACTGGGTTCCTGAAGGCAGATTCACTTTACCTATCGATCTTTTAAAAGGCATCGTGAACGTGCGTAGAGTTATTTCGACGGCTGCTTGCACCACAACATTCTCCCAAATTCCGTAGCCGTCCGTATATTGCGTGTCTGCGCAGCGACCATCAGTAAAGGCTTGTCCTGCTAGCGTTTCGCTGCGATGGTTGGTGGCGTTATTTATTAGCCGGTCAACGAAAGCGGTGCCAATGGCCAAGGATCCGGTTTCGTGACCGGCTCGCAGTTTTCGTCATCAGGTATACTGGTTAAGTTATTACAAATTGTGATTTTCGTTCCTTCGTCCCAGAAGGTATCTCTGAGCATTCTGTATATTGTTCGCCATTCTATCGTGCCTACACTACTTTTACAAATCGATAATGTCGCTAAGTCTAATTCTCGAGTTGCATCAACTAGCCTATTGCAGTTCGAAGGGCCTGCATTTCTGTTAGCGCCGAGATTCCCTTTCCTTGTTCAACTACCATGGCGATTATGTAACGTTTTTTGTCGCGTATCACTTTTACTTTTCCTATCGATAATTCATTCATGGAAGGGTATCTGTTACATTCTTTTAGATCGAGTGCACCTTTGTCTAAGGGGTCGCCGGTTTGTGAAACGAATATCGCCAAATTATCTTTCCTCCATGACAAACGTTCGTTTGTTTCGTTTAGAAATCGTCTCTTAAGTTCGAAGGGGGTATTGACTCTGTCTACCAGCGGTTCGTTTTCAGAGTCGTCGTCGGAGTCTGTCTCGTCATGGTCGTCGTTGTCTGAATCTAGTTCCGTGCTTTCTTTATCGCTCAGTGGAATGTCGGCATGTGATCCGTTCGACTCTCGAGCGTTATCTTTGTTTATGTTACTGAAGAGGGATTCGTCTGAATCGTTGTTGAGCGGGGTCGCATGTTTCTGCGGTCGAACTGGGAGAATCGGGTTACGGGAGAGTGCGTCAGCGTTGGCATTTATCTTTCCTGCTTTATAGATTACCTCGTATTAATATTCAGCTAATTTGAGACGCCATCGAATCAAACGTGAGGTCGGATCTTTTACCGAATGAAGCCAGGTTAAAGGTTTATGATCAGTGACTAATTTAAATTTTTGCCCATATAAGTAAGGGCGGAAATGATTTACGCAGTATACTATTGCCAATAGCTCCTTCTCGATAGTTGAATAATTCTGTTCGGCGGTATTCAGTATTTGCGATGCATAAGCTATGGGTAGATCTTTTCCTATTTCGCCTTGACTGAGTACGCCTCCTACAGCGCTTTTGGAAGCATCGGTCGTGACAATGAACGGACGCCTGAAATCGGGGTATTGTAGCAACGGTTCGGTACACAGGGCTGTTTTTAAATAATCAAAGGCGCGCTCCTGCGATTCCAGCCATTGGAAAGGTGTGTCTTTTTTCAATAATTGAGTGAGCGGTTTCGCTACCTTAGAAAAGTCAAGAATAAATCGCCTGTAATAGCCAGCAAGGCCTAGGAATTGTTTTATGTTTTTAACGTTGGCTGGCCGCGGAAATCTTTCTACCTTTGTTTTCTCGAGGTCAGGACGTACCCCGTCTTTTGTGATTACATGTCCAAGATATGTTACCTTCTTCCGCAAAAATTCACACTTGTCTGGCTGCAATCGCAGTTTCGCGGTTCGCAGTCTATTCGCCAACTTATTGAATTTAGCTTCGTGTTCCTTCAGGGAATTAGCGTATATTACGATATCGTCGAAGTAAACGAATAATTCTACTCCTTGGAATCCGGTCAGCACTTGATCCATAAGCCTTTGGAAAGTCGCGGGAGCGTTTTTTAATCCAAACGGCATTCGTTTGAAGTGATAGTGTCACGTCCCAGCGCCGAGAGTATCTCTAGTCATGTCTAATGTAAATTTTTTCAAAATTTTTAATTATTTATGACTGACTGTGTTAGAAGACAGCACCGTCAGGCCTTTAATATACACATAATAAAAGAATATACCGCTTAAAGTTATTTAAAAGCTTATACAAAATGGCCGCTCCTTACCACAACCTTATGGCGCTACTACAGCCTTAATGTTCCTAGTAAATTTTCCCTAGAACCTCACTAACAAAAAACAGAACATACTGAAATCACTTCTCCAGACTGTTCAGTAAAGAAAATAGAGCTTAATATCGCATCCTTATATAAGCATTTCCACATTAACAACAAAATCTCAACAAATAGTAAATAATGAATAAAAACAAATGTAGGAAATAAACCCTCACCCACGTAATGCACGAAAACTATAACGAAACATTTACACAATTACACAATTATCGGTACATTGTAATATCTTTATTATCAATTAATAAACAAAATCATATAATTATATAAATAACAAAATACCAACCAATTTCTTTATATCGTCAAATATAATTTCAGAAATTAAGAAACTCTTGTATATCAAACACTTTCACTTTTGTTCCATTTTAATAATAAATATAAAAGTTAATAACAAAACTAATAATAATAGAAAGGATATGAATAAGGAATAAAAGTCATAATGACAATATAACAAAATCCATGACAAAACATTTATTCAACAGTTCACCTGATACATATCCTTATTTCAAGGATAAATTTTGTTGATGTCCTTATATGGATATCTTTTCCTTACATGAATACATTCTCCATCAAAAATCATTTCGAAAATATAATTATAGTTTGTGGTTACGATTCTTAATTCTCAAGATATAAACAAAATTAAGGGTATATGAAAGCACACACACATGTATACATATATACATACATTATACATTTCCTTATAAGATATAGTTTTCTTTATGAAATTATATAAACAACCCGGATAGAAACATATTTTATCTCAGAAAAGAAATTTTACGATTTAAATTTCGTTTAATAAAATTTATAAATAAATAAATTATTATATTAACAAATAATTATTATGAAAGATTTGGACAACACATAGGAAATCCTGCAACTTACCTCATTACACATACCTACCTAACTCGCACCGTTTAGAAGATATTTAAACAATTATAAACTTCCTTACATACACTTACTTCAAAAACTCAAATCAGTTCAGCAGGCAAATCTCCGTATATAAACCAGTTCAACTTGTAGAAACCTTCATCCTAGACTTATATTTATAATTGTTACTTCCCTTTTTTCATTAACACTAATCCTATGGCTATGACAAAAATCTTGAATATTAATATGCATGGAAAACTACCCTAACAATTCAACCAATCACAATCAGAGCCATTTTGTATCTAAAAACATTTAATAAATAATGTATTACAAATGTAAAAAGAGTTATACTGATATATTTTAGATATACTAATTATATGATGTAATCATTATTATTATAAAAATTGTAAAGTATATCTAAAACGATATTGCGATAAAAGTTTAAATTCAAGCAAACTATATGAAAGGAATTATTATAACGAAGTATAACTCTTTGAAAACAAAATAGGTCGACCGAATAGTCATAAGTATGACTCATGATCAGTTTGAAAGCAAAAATAAGCCAACGTTAAATGTCAAGGCCGCCATAATATTTAGTCACAGGTGTGACTCATGGTCAGTTTATAAGCGAAAGTAGGCCAACGTTAAATGTCAAGGGCGCCATAATATTTTAATACCACGAGTCATCGCTGACTCATAGCAAATGTAGACTAAGTCGACCAATAGAAAACTATGTCAAGGACAACTAGAAGGTCTTAAATGCGTGAATCATAGCTGACTCATAATGAAAGGCTTTATTCAGACCTGTAGAATCATAACATTGGAATTTAGGTCACCCCTACTTCCATGTTTTGGCAAAATATAAAAACCTCAAGCGACGATACCTTGGGGCCTCTTTTTCGCGCAGGCATTCACGCATTCATTCATTCGTACCCACTCGCGATTCACATCCACGGACACTTACATTTTGTTCGCATTCTTGTACGCGCACGTACATTTTTGCACTTGTACTTCCACTCGCATTCGCTAAATATATATATATATATCATTTATAACAGTGAATAAATTCCAATTCAAATACCACAAGTGTGATATATTATTCCTTATTCCCAAAATCGAAAACTCTTTCCTGAAAATAAAAGTCATTTCGACATTCCTGTTACCTATTTCCTCCGCAGTATCTAATCCTGAGGTTTTACCCTCTTAACCGCATGGAAAAGAATCTCACAAATAACGTGTGAGTGTAGCTGTCGAGGATCTGTTGACTTTGGCCCCGTCCGATCTACCAGGACCTCCCAGGACGTCACAATAGTGTCCATAGGGCATAGAAAAGGCTGCTTTCGGTGCGTCTGCTTCGTGCATGGGAATCTGGTGGAAACCGGACGCCAGGTCAAATATACTAAAATATTTAGCGCTGCCTAATTGGTCTAATATTTCTTCGATGTTAGGCAGGGGGTACGCGTCCCCTATAGTTTTTTCATTTAACTCTCTAAAATCGATAACCATCCTCCATTGTTTATTGCCTTTGGATTCCGGTTTTTTGGGCACTATCCACAAGGGAGAATTGTAAGGAGATTTTGAAGGTATAATCACGTCGTTTGTCAAAAGTTTATCGACTTGTCGCGTAATTTTTTTTTTGTGGATAGGGGGATAGCGATACTGCTTAGTGTTTATCGGTTGTTCATCGCGGGTAACTATGTGGTGCGAACATACGTCTGTGTGATCTAAAGAGTCTCCTGGCACTTTGAAAAGATCTACGTTGTTTTTTATTAGGCCTTTGACATGGCTTGCTTCATATTCGTTTAAATGTTCTAAGCGGAGTAGTTTCTCGATATTGGCAATTCTATCATTGAAATTCGTGACTTCTACTGAATTGATTTGGAAGCGCCGCGCGGTGGGTCTAGCTTCCTCTTCGCGTTTGTTAGACAATGCTTCGATGGCTTGTAACTCGATTGTAGGGATCGGCACTTCGCGGTCTGTATTTCCCGTATTAATCGCATGGAGGTAGGCTCTGCCACAACGATTCGTAACAATTGCCTCGCCTATATATATTTCCGGTTCTGTCGCGATGCGAGGGACATAGCCTATTTGCATATCATGATTTAATATGTTTACATAGAAAGCGGCGCGGGATCGCGCTGGGATTACTATCGATTCGTGTTGCGAAAAGGGCAAAGGGATACCTTGCCATATTACGACTTTCTTTGCGAAGTCTATCGTGGCGTTATCGCGTAGGAATTCGGATCCTAGAATCCCTTCCTGTTCTATCAGAAAGTCGTTCGGCACAAGATGTAATTTAATTTTGTTTCCGAGAAATGTCGTATTGATTGACCCCAAAGTGGGGATGGTACCTTATGTTATGTCACTAAGGAACAGCACGTCATGTTTGATTACTTCTATCTCATCTCGTACATTACGTTTCTTTATTAAATTGGGGGCGGCCCCGGTGTCTACCATAAATCTTACGCGGGGTAACAACCCGTTGATAGATACGCTTACTGTTGGCGCGTGACTGAATTCGTTAGGGTTTAAAGTAGCTATTCTGACTTTTGATTGTTCGCGCTTGTTATATTTTCCGTCGGATTTATTAAATTTATTGGACGCGTTGGTCGAGGTTGATCCGCCCTCGCCGCGTCCTGTCTGCGGGGCGAATCGTTCGCGTTTCCCGACTGGCGCTCGTTATAATATTGCCTTTTTCTACACTCGTCGATTTCGTGTCCCGAGTTTTTACAGTATCTGCACCATTTAGTTTGTCGTTGATTTTCAACGACGCGCGAGTTCTCGTTGCTTCGCTGAAACGACCCAGTCCTTTCGGCATACGTCGGGCGGGCGGCGCGGTTAGTGTAGGAATTATTTGTATTAGATTGTGATATCACGGGCGGAGTATCCGCATACGCCCTTCTGGAATTGTTTTCTCCGCGACGCGGTGGGTCCGGGTATCTCGCGTTATCTTGCTGTGTACGGGAAGTGTAGTGTCCGGATGTTTGTCGCGTTATCGGCGATAAGCGAGGGCTATCAAGTCTTCCGTCCGGTCGATTACCATATCGTTGTTTTTCTAATTTTTCCCTCTTGGCGATTGCCTTAGCGGCAGCAAAAGCATCGGACGGACAATGGTAATGCTCGGGTTTGAGCTGTAATCTGTATACTGTTGGGAGTCCCTCACAAAAACTCTGAGCAGTGAGGTCATCAATCTCCCTTGTTGTCTGATTATCGAGAAAGCCTCGAGCACGACGTTCTCCGTCTCGGATGGCCGCACGTAATTCTTTGACGCGATCTATGTAATCGAGAATATGTTCACGAGCTCCCAGGTGGATCGCGGTTAATTCTCCCCTGTACTGCGCGACTGTTTTAAATGACCCAAACGCTCCTACCAAAAGATCGGATAATTGAGTTACCGAATCGCACGGCTCGTCTGCTACTGCCGAATGCGCTCGGCCGCGAAATTTTGCTATCAAAAGACGCGTTAGTGATTTTTCGTAATTAGCAGGGAGTATATCGCGGGCTTGACGGCATGCGCTCAAGAATTTCGAGAGGGGAATATTATATCCATCAAAATATGGCACGAATTCGGTCGCCTCTCGGTACGTAATTTTAAGAGCAGGCGGAAGCTCAGATATCGAATCATTCAGCTCGCTTATTAATACGGGCGGTTCTGAAAAACGTTGCCCCGACGGGCATTCTGCAGGTTCACGGCGTGTATCTACTTCTCGTCGTAATGAATTGAAATCGCCTCGTAAAATGGTAAGAGCTTCCATTATTTCACGGAGCATCGTGTTACTGTTTTCGGCCTCGCACCTCTCTTTACGCAATGTGCGGAGTTCCGCTTGGCATTCTGCTCGTTCGCGAGCCAGAACCTCCGAATCGGCTTGTAATTTAGCGCTGGTTTCTTCCTGTGCAACGCGAACACGCTCCAACTCCTCTTCCGAAAGAGGTTTCCTTGGGCCTTGTCGCGTATTCATATCGATATTTTTCGCGGGCTTGACCGTTGTCCGTTGCATTAATAATTAAAGTGAGAAATAACTGATTCTTCTACGCGCGCGAAATATTAGCGATGACGATTATCGTCCGATTTATAATAATGTTGCGACTCATTCGGATACGAAATTTAATCGAATCGACGGGAGCGGTCTATCGGGTTCGATAAGCGGCGTGATGGAATATCCAAAAAATGTATCTATCCCACCGCTGTCACCAATTTGTTGTTACGTCACAGGCGAGACGTGCTACGCGCGGAGCGAGTCTGCTCGCACTGGGCTTCGTGTTGGTTTTTACAGAATGACTTGACCGGATTATTGATACAAATTGCGACTGTATAGTCCGTATAGAAAGATCGATAGTCTCCTAGAGAAAACGATATCATGCAGTCCTATCCCGCATCTACGTCAATAACGACAGGATTCGGCAATGCATAAAAGGTAGTACTCTCTTCGCGTAAATATTCTAAAAATGCCACAAATGCTTCGGAGCAGGGATCGCAGTCGGTTACCTCGCGCCAGAGAGCTAATTTAGTATCGCAGAAATTGCAAAGCCTTTCTTCCCGAGTAGTCCAAACGTTAATATAATGTCTTAAGATAGCGGTGAATTGTTGATCGAAATTATACCGGGATTTACCCTCTAGGCATATGAGATTGGCCGAATTTGTATCGGTAGCTATACCGACGAGACCATACCCGAATTCGACACACACCGAGAGATACTTATTTGGTCGTTAAAGACGGCGGCTGGATGTGTTCTCTTTTGACGCGAGCTTTCCGATCGTCCTCTGCACATAACGCGATTCACAAGTAAGAAATGAAAATTCATTCACTTACCTTTCGTTGGCCCGGTTCCTGGATTCGGGCTTTCGATTCTCGCTGTCGGCCTGGCGGGTCTCGGGATGCACGTTAGGATGCGGGGCGTCTGGAGACGACGTTGCTGGACTCGGAGGACTTGGAGCCCACAGGCTGTTCTCGAAATGCGCTTCGTATTCTGGCTGGTAGATTTCTTCACACCCGAGCAATTCACTCAAATCACCGGTGAGCACGGGTTTAATTTCGTATAAAGTTCGACGAATCGCACGCTGACGTCCGGCGCGGTTTTTGCGTTTATTCGGTATCGAAAGTGACTATGAAGGGAAATGTTGCTTCCCTTACAAGTTGCGAATATAAAATTGAACTTTCTATCGCGATGAGAACCTGTAGCCCTCTGTGGAGAGTAGTGCGGGTGGACGCACAACTTGCTAGCCAAGAGGCGGGACAGGTTGTCAGTTATCTTGTAATTTGGCGACTGAAAAGTGCGTGAGAAGCGGTACCTCTCTTGGGGAGTAGTGCGGGTGGACGCACAACTTGCTAGCCAAAAGAGAAAGCACAGCTTCCCGGAACGCTTATTATTTGATTGAATTACGCGTGGTCACTCTACCTCGCGAACTCTGTCGATTGTACGTTTTCGCTAGGATGGGTGGAAGGATTTGGATTTATTAATTGTTTGACACTGATCACTTTTCATTATATGTATATATATTGTAAGATGTTCATTTACAAGATTAATACAAAGATTAATTAAATTGTAAACGCTTTTACAATTAAGTTTAAATTGAATGATGCTAAATTCACTAGTACCATAAAATTGAAATTGATTTGAAATTATATTTGAATTATTTCTTAACACTTAGAATTGGAATTGATTCGAAATTATTTCTTAACACTAGAATTGGAATTGATTTGAAATTATTTCTTAACACTCGAATTGGAATTGATTTCTCTTAACACTAGAATTGAATTGATTTCTCTTAACACTAGAATTGAATAGGAAGGGGGAGTTCACGGACTGGAGGTCCTCTCCAGTCGGATTCGCGAGATGAACTGAACACAGTCGGTAGTGCACTGAAGTGCTTCGATTCGGCGGCTCGAAACTGCGGCGACACTATGGTGGGGTGCGCGTTCGCTGTGGGAGGCGCTGGTGGTGGGAGTGCGGCGCTCGCGTGTGAGGCTAGGGACGTACCACGTCTGTTCCTTGCTTCGTGTTATATAAAAATTATCATTAAAATTGAGGAGTAATATTTTTAGAATACGTAATAAAATTATTAATTTATTCGTTTATTCTGACGCGACAGACGTGACAGGAGTACGAAACCCTGATTATGTTACGTCAAAACCGCGGGAACCCCTCCGTTAATCTCAGCGGCAAATTATTGAAAACGCTCTCGAGGAATTTCAGCAAATTACACGGCTTGCGATTAACCAGACGTCGGGTGATTTGACTGTAAGCAAATCAGTGCAACGGAGAAATTGGTTAGCCGGCGCGATAAAATGCCGTCGGGAGCGGGATTCGTCTCGTCGAGGTAATATCGTCCGCAGATGTTCTCTATGGCGTTACCTAATTCCCTGAGCACTTCTAGAGACACGGTAAAAACCTCGGTGCAGTCAGGGCAAAGCTCGATGTCGCGGACTATTACAAGACTGGTACGGCAGCAATCGCAATGATCCCGGGCGGAAGTATACCCAAACTGGAACGCGTGGGCCAATTCAAGACGATACGTAAGAGTTCCCTCTGGTATTTCTTCCTTGCATCGAAAGCAAAGATATTCGGCACTATTAGGGAGTGACACGGCGATAGCGTCGTCTACGCGTCGATATCCAAACGTGGTAAGGCAACGCACCGTACTCCTACGATAACTGTATACAGCGCCTGGGTGAGTGCGCGAATCTCGTGGCTCGAGAAAACAAGGCGGGCACATTACGTCGAATAACGGGAGTTAATATTACGCGGCGAATATTCAATGTTAAAATGGTATTTCGAAACTGGAATATTTCCGTGCGCAACGATAAAGCGGCTCAAAACCCCACATGCCTTAGGAGAAAGTGGCAAGGGCGGCAAAAAAAAAAAGGGTCGGTCGTAAAACCCTTCCGATCGAGTGATGCAACCATGCGACGGTCGGTCGACGCGAACAAAGCGAATGACGCAACCCGAAAGAATCCTGAGCGCGAGTACTCTTATATTCGTTCACGTCTAATTTCTTTATATCTCTATATTTTACTGATGTAAACGTATGCACGATGGGAAACGCGAAAGCAACCGGGAATAAAACTCGATGTATGATTCTCACCTACCTTTCGGTGTTCGCTCTGCGCAGATACTCCTCGAGGGAGATGCGTGGTCCAAAACTGCTTTCCTGATAAGCTGCTACGGGCGCGGATGGGGCTGGTAAGGCGCTCCAGAGGCGGTCGTGCACGAGGAGTTCGTACTCGCCGTCGTAACTTACTTCCTCGCCGATGATCGCGTTATGGTCGTAAATCGCGGCCACGTGGAGGTCGTACTCAAGTCGCCGAAGTGTGTTGTTACGACCCGCGCGATTCTTCCGTGCCTTAGGCATTCGGCAGAGGCTCTAGGCGTATATTGTATTTAGTTAAAAGATTAGAGTAAGGATATTGCATTCGGCTGCGAGCCAATTACGCATTATGGTTCGGCGTCGCGTTGGAATGCATGAGCTACCGCGTGCTCGAAGTCCAATGTTTCCTTTGTGGTAAGTGCGGATAACGCACAACACCTTGCTCCCAGAAACGATCGGAATTCTTGCTTTAGTTGTTAATTGTTCGGTAAAAGAAGACTTGAATTTATGATCAACGCCGTTGCCTCTTTAGCTTCGCGAACACATCCGTTTATCGGAATCTCGGAGAGGAATGAAATAATGAAGAACACGTGGCGTTAAATAGAAATCGTTATATTTAGATATTCACTGAATTTACACTCACGGAATATTAACACTATATATATCAACTAGAGTTTGAACTATTAATAGGATTCGAATTAAAACTAGAGATTGAAACAATTTGCACTAAGTCTAGAAATTGAAAACACGCTTATACTGGAACGAGACGACGCTCGCGCGGTGTTTATTAGTCGACGACGCGCACAAGAGTGAACGAGCATGGCCGCGCGTTGTAACGCGTGCCTGCGGCGGCGCTGCTGCGCGATATGGCGGTAGCGTGGGCACGCCAAAGCACGTGGCGCAAGATGGCGGATGGCGTGGGTACGCCAAAGCACGTGGCGCAAGATGGCGGATGGCGTAGGTACGCCAACGCACGTGGCGCTCGCGGCGGTCATAGACTATAGACTAGACGCACATATCTATAATGGTCGTTGGTCGACCAATCAGCGCGCGACTGACTGGAGATGATGCGCGCAACAGCAACGCGAGGCTTATTATGGAAATAGTTTTACAATTAATTAGATTTATTGTTAGCATGATTTGTTATTGTTATTTATCATTTTATTTATTATTATTATTTAATTTTATTACTTATTTTTACTATAGTGTATATTTACTGGCGGTAAGGCGCATCACGTGGTATGTTGACGGCAGGAGAGCCGGTTGTTGCCAACTTTGGCGGCTAGAATAGTGGCGCTTCTGCGCAGGTGGGATAAAAGGAGAAGGAAAAATTTTGCCCGTTGGCTCTCCTGACGTCACACTGGCCGAGCCCCTATTGAGACAACAGAGGCCCATGCCCGCTAACCAGTCGTTCAAGGTACCTCTGACATTGGTCTTTCAGGAACCCCACGTTACCGACTTGGCATTGAGATCCCCGGCGACTATGACAGGCCGGGGGAGGCACCGGCGTACGCACTGCCCCAGCTCGTCGAAGTAGTCCTCGAACTGGGCCAATGATAGGCTCGGCGGACAATAGCACCCAACGACAACTATGGCCCCTTACTCCATGAAACTGTTCCCTGCCTCGACAAAAGAGGCGTCAAACGCCCTCCAATGTATCGCCATCGAGTCGAGATGATCCGCCACCCAACATGGGTGGTCAGGCACGTTGTACGGCTCGGCAGCGACGCCCAATCCTATACCGCGCTCCGCCATGGTATAGACGAATAAATGCGTAGCGGGCGTGGTTCAGGTTCGCCTGAAGAAGCCACGTAGCCATTACTTGGCCATTGACGTGGTGGTCTCCTCCGGGCAAACCTTCATTGGTTCCCCATCCTCGGAGGGGAGAGGAACCACATGTTCCTTAAGTGGCTGGGGGATCTTTTTCTTGTTTTCTGCCCCCCCCCCACTGCCGGTGTTTCCCCGGCTTTGTTTCCTCCGTTTTTCCTGGAGGGTTGGGCAGCCGCCACACCGTCCACCCTCTTGCGAAATGCCTCCTCCCCCTTGAAGGTGGCTCTACAACTGGGACCCTCGATTTTGTGGTCAGAGGGTTTCCTAGCCGCCTTACACGCAGGGCACTCCGCTCTACCTTTGCATTGCTTAGCGGAGTGTCCCATTTGTCCGCAGCGGTAGCGCCCCACTCCTGTCGACGGGATTCGTGCACCGCTGTCGGATGTGACCCTTTTCCAAGCAGTAGAAACATTGGAGGGACCTAGCCTCCAACATTCCCGCCCTCGCCCTTGTGTATTCCACCTGGATACGTCCAAGGGCGACTACCGCGTTTGCTGCCGCCACCGGACAACGCATAACTGCGGTGCCCAACTGGCCGGAGGCACGGCTTATCTCCCCCGCCTTTATTTCTTGCGGGTCACATCCCGTCGCGGCCACAATGGCTGCAACCACATCCTCAGATTCAACAGTGTCGTCGAGATCTCGAAGACGCACTTCCGCTTTCTTTGTGGGGCGAGTTACTTTTACTCCCATCATATCACCTACCGCATCCCGCATTTTGGCGGCAAGTAGATCCGCCCTCCGGGCGTTGTCCTCACCTGGGATTTCCAGAATTAGCGCACTAGTAACTGCACGCCGTGCTTGGATTTCTGGAATCCCCATAGTCGCCAGTTTTGAACTAGGGACTTTCTTCTTTATCATAGTCATAACCTCCGTATATTTACCCTAGGGCAAGTTATGGCCACAGCCACCGTCTTGGGTATTCTCCTCTTCTTTCTCTTCCTTTTATTATTATTGTTCCCCTTTTTGGCAGGGGAACTTGGAGGAGGATTTTGTGTGTCCTTAATGTTGGAGGACTTTTTTTCTCCAGTAGAAGAGGGTTGCTGCGTCTTGTTTGCAGTCCTTTTCTCTTTCCTCCTCTCCTTGCTCCACGTCCCTCTGAGGGCCAATGCGTTTGCTTGATGCTAATTCCCAAAGCCTGTGTTAAGGCTGTATGTTCCATAGCCATTGTCTTGGCCGCCCTCTCGGATTGAACTCGGCGATTGTGTGCGGATAATGGGGGGGCAGGAGGCCTCAGAGTCGCCTGTACTTCCTTTCTTTCCTCCTCGGCGCCTTTCTTCTCCTTAGGCTTGACCTTTGGGGGTTTGGGCGCTGGGGCGGGAAATGCCGAGGGTTGGCCTCTAGGGGTACATCCCATGTCTTTTAGGACGCGGGGGATGATTTTGGCAATGAGGGTGCCAAGTTCCTCCACGTCAATTGTGACCTTCCGAGTGGATGGTGTCTCGGGATCTAAGTTCTTCCTGACCCCCTTAATCGGGGATCTTAGTGCCGGAAAGTCTTCCCTCATCCTCCTATCCCACTCTTCTACTTCCATGGCGGAGGGACCTATGGGATCAAAGAGGGGAGGGAGAGAGGGTGTTGTTCCTCTTATTTAAGACGGGAGAAGTGTTCTTCTCCGGAAGTGCAATTCCAGCGTTGGCGTCACGGTGTCATGTCCCCCCTATGACACAGGAGGCAATGGCACTTTTGGAAGGGGGGAAGGGAGAGAGAGGTCCCTCATTTCCTCCATCCTTCTCCTTAAGTCTTCGATCTCCTGTATTTAAACATATCTACAGCAACCAATCATCACTTCGCTACTCGAGTGTAGCTATGTATAATATAAACACGCGGCAAATTCAAATGTGCTAACAGTATTGCAAGCCATCATTCAATAAATTGCATTATCTATACAGAATTTTCCAACTTCACTCCTCAATAGCCAGTACTATTGCAAAATTATAATTATCACAAATAAACAGAACTACTGAAAAATATATTTATGTTATATAAAAATAAGATAATAATGAAAAAGCTATTATGTTGTAAATTAAGTAGATTATTGATGCATCAAAGCCATACAGGATACATAGACATTTCCAAATAATAATTATGAGAATTTGTTATTACGTCTACAAAACTTTTATGCATGAATTTGTAACGTCAGAGCAAAGTCATCTTTTCATCATTGAGTAGCATACGTTATCGTTAATTTTTCATCATGCGAAAAATGCGTGACTATTTTGGATCAAAATA
This sequence comes from Pogonomyrmex barbatus, assembly GCF_055798465.1. Taxonomy (NCBI): domain Eukaryota; kingdom Metazoa; phylum Arthropoda; class Insecta; order Hymenoptera; family Formicidae; genus Pogonomyrmex; species Pogonomyrmex barbatus. The sequence continues at coordinate 7,230,788 of NW_028297110.1, read as the reverse complement.
AAGTCATTTTGACTTTCTATTGACTATGGTGTGTTTCTTAGGTCAGAGCGAGCAGCGTCCACAGTTTTTCTCACGGTCTCTGTCGTATCAATCTTTCGTCGCAGGTGATACGTAGCCACGTTCCAGAAAACGTCCTCTCTCACCGCGATTTACTCCTTGTTGTTAGGCGCGATAATCTCGTGACACTCTAAACTATCGTCACTATTGGTAACCAACTCGCAACGATCGTCATCACTGATATCGCTGTCGAAATCGCGATACGTTATGATAATCGAACGTGCATAGAAGCGGATCGTTTGAAGATGAACCGCCGTTCCGAACCGACGAAAAGCACGAATTTTTCCATATATCACGTTAACAATGAAAAAATGTTTCTCATGATATATACTCCGAGGCAGCGTTGAAGACGCGCCAAACAGACGCGCGGTATCCTCCCGACAAAAAGACGGCGTCCTTTCGTCTCGGGACGCGCAAAGCCCTATAGAGACACAGGAAGCCTTCTTGTCGCCAGACCCCGTACGAAAAATAGGACGCGCGCTTAACTGTGGCGTCCTAAAAAGAAAACAGAATACGCTCCTATCACCGGACCCCGCGGACGACGCCGAAAGACCGCGTGGCGTCCTCTCGCCGAACCCTCTGGCGGCAAGCGCGTTCAGATCTTTTTCGACATTCCCCTCAGGGTGCCTTACGAATCTGGATTTCAAAATTTTCGCTTCGTAAATCCCACCGTTGCCACCAATTTTGTTGTACCTTTTGGTGCAACAAGGAAAAAATTCGGGATTCGGTCCGCCTGAAGGGTTGGAATATGAGGAGCGCTGGTAGGAATATGAAAAACTTGTAGTAACACTCACTATTCTTATAAATGTCCTTTATTTTCCCGTTATTATAAATTATTTCTCTTATAATAATTATAACTTTCCGTAGATATAGTAATATATTACGTTTCCGCACTCGCGTTAAATATAATTTCAATCACGGATCGAGACAATATGTCAGAAATTTAGGAACGAACTCCCGCAGTCGGCGACTAATCAGCCGTTGTTATAATATCCGCGGTTTCAAATAGTTTCGCGCTAAAGCCCTCATTCGGGCTATATATGGTAAAATGCAGCGACCTTCGTTCGCACGCTGTCCAGGAATTCGCAAACTTGCATTTCCGGCGTAGCGCGTTGCAACTTATCGTGGTAGCTATTCGAGCTACAACACGTCCTTTAGACATCTTTTAGACATGCTGTCTGGGTACGTTTCACAATTTTATCAAATTATATTATTGAGATTATTAAGATTTCTTTTAAGTATTTATTTTTATTCGTAAGTTTAAATTTTCTGAAAATTTGAAGCTTATATCTTTTTAAATAATATTCGACTAATATATTATATTTGTTAATTAATTAATTAATATTGCCATAATGTAACAGAATGTAACATGCAATATAACTTATATGTTACATGTAACGTGCACGTTGTAATTCCTCACTCAAATGATATTACAGTTATATAACAGAAATATAACGTGTAACCAAAATATTACATATACAATTGTTACGTCCGGGGGACTTACAAATTCTTCTCTTTCGGGAAGGAAAAATTTAACGGCTGCTAATCCATAAACGGGCACTTCGAACGATCAAACAAAAATAACCCGATCAAACAAAAAAAAAACTCTAAATAAACAATCGTTCTCCCGAGATATGTTTCATTATCAAAAAAATCCTTGGTAAACAGCCTTGTCGGCGCCGACAAGTTTACGACTTACCAATAAAAAAATTTTTAATATTAACAAAAGCAAATTTCTAACGGATAACAAACGCGTTGGATCGTTCGGGGATGACACTCCCCACATTGGTGGGGAAACACAAAAAGCACCAATCAAGAAAAACTGATTAGTGGTCGTTGGCTGGCACACCAATGAGCGATTAAGAGTGTGAACTAGCGGGAGAATTTTTATTAATAAACTCTATCTATCTAAAAACTAATTCTATCATTCGCTGGGAAATCTGGAAATGGAAAAACGACCACAAATCATAGGACATCGCTTCCCTCCTTCCTCTATATTCATAATTTTCCTAAACTATCATTTGACAAGCCAACACGGAAATCCATCACGCCCTCAGATATTCCCACCCCTCCGGAACCTTTTAAAAACCGCGACTCGGAGCGGATCGCTCTCTTCTTCCTGATACACTCGAGGTCGACACCTTCCGTAACAGTTAGAATCTGTGCGCGACTTTATTCTCGAACAATTCAGTGATCCAGCCTGGGCAATTGTATTCCCCGACCATCGCTACCGGCCGCTACAACAAAAAGTAAGTCCAAGCTTATCATTTTTTTTCGCGGTAACTGGCAGTTTGGTTCGCGACTTCTTATTTACTTATTTCTCTCAATTTATTTACCTTCAAACCACCCCAACATTCCAAATTGGCAAGCCGCCGATTAACTCGGTGAAGCTGCCTCCTCCGATTCCACAACATTCCAACCGGGCAAGCCGCCGATTGATTCGGTGAAGCTGCTTTATTTCGATTCCTCAACTTCTCTCTTACCTCTCTGACCTTCATTTGTATAGTGAGCCAAACAAATGCCATTCGGAACGGACCAACGAAACGGGCATTGCGACACCGTCGCGAGAAGGCAAATAAAAGGATTCGTCGCAAATGCCACGCCGAAGAACTCGCGGAGCGCTTAGTAGAAGTAGAGCCGGAACTAGCCAATATATCGCTCCACCAATACGCCTCCGCCCTCCGTTCCGCAGCCGAATTCGAGAGGCAGTGTACTCCGGAAAATTTCGACGTGGAGAAGTTTTTTCACCTCGTCCGTCAATTCCCCCGCTCTCCCGCCCATCCACCGCCCGGCACCTTCTTCATCCCAAGAAAATTTAAACCCGACAAACAATTCTGGGACCAAATCTCCAGGCATGCCATAACCGATACTGTCCCTATGTACATTTCCCGTGATCCTCTCCCCTACCTCGTCCCGATTAAGGCATTCCGCAGCGCGCACCCCAATCCTCCTCCACACCTGCAACCCGATCCTATAGACCCGTTCACTATCACCAATTTCTTACCCCAACTTGAGCAATTGGGTATATAAGAGATTTTCCTTCCCCGCGGTCGTTTTTTTTTTATATTTGTATGTACAAGACCTCTTTTTGTTATCAATACTTTAACCTTTTTATGTATACGAACAGAAGATTGTAGTTCACTTTTATTATTTCTTATTAAAATTAATTGATCAAAATTCGGTAGTAAACAGTTTTTTTTTTCTCTCCTAACCTTGACCCCGCGCCGTTCCCGGCTCCCTGAAGATCGCACTAGGTCCATCCCTGGTCAAAGAGATTCGGTTCTCTGACCTAAAACGGACCACCGAATAGCGCGGGCGCAGGTAAGGGTAATAACGTCGCCGACGCTGACCCGATCCCTGCCCCCCTTAACGCGCGTTCGACTCGCGGATCGGCATCACGACGTCGTTCCGCGAGAAAAGGAGAGGTTCCGTGCGTCCACCCGAGTTCTCTTCCTCCTGACGAGAACACGGACGTAACACAATCGTTATCGAAATAATATATAATAGTAGTAAGTAAACATGAATAGTCATGGCCCATCAAAACAAACTCCCATCACTTTTTAACTGGTGCCAGGGACGTGGCCTCCCGCTGTCAAAAACTGTCAGCCACGTGGAGTATTCTGATTGATCGGTGGGCGTGGCAGGTGATAATTAGATAATTAGTGGGAGCGCTGATTGGTTGATCTCATAACTGCCTGGCGCGTGATTGGCTCTGCCCATAGCGTTCCGTGTGTGTGTGTGATTGATTGTCGAAATGATGAAAAAGTAAGGAAAAGGAAAGAAAGTGTCTGAGACCGCTCGGAGTCCGAAAACAAAATGGCATCTGTGAAAAAGAAAGATGGCGGGTGAAAGGAATATACTTGACGAGAATGGAATGCGATTTTTATGACACGAGAGATGGAACGAGGAGAAGAAAATTGATTTTTTGCGGATTTTTATTGCATATATATATATATATATATATATATATATATATATATATATGGGATATGATAAATCACATTTTCTTAGGACGAAAGGTTTCTCGGCGCATCATAGTTAGCGAATTTAAATAAATTTCTCGAGTTGTTTGACATTTTTTGTGGGGGAGATGTATAAACGTTTTTTGAAGACGAGAAGTTTTCGGAGTGTAACCGTTAGAGTTATTTATCAAATTGTATGGTATTTGGGGGAGGAAAACAGGAATGGACAGGTTCGCTAGAAGTTTCTGACGAACTTGGAATTATACGAGACTTTTATTCTATGACAAACACGTAGGCTGAAAAAATTTTCGTTTGACGCGATTATAACTTTGCAGAAATACTAAAGGAAGGGAGAGAGAGAGAGAGAGAGAGAAAAACTGTGATTCAGGAAAGCACAGAGATACTAGGAGACAATAGAAAAACACGTTCGTGCAGATCCGCGTAAATGGCTTTCAAAAAAGGGAAGGAATTGTGCAAAATTTAAGAAAAAAGGAAAGATAAAGAAATGACGTACATTTGAATTTATCAAGTATAAGCTAATTTATTGTACATTTTTCACATATATATGAATATGTTTTGTTATAAAGTTATTCTTCTTGTTAAAAAATTAAATACATGATTGTTATTATATAAAAATTATAACTCTCGATTCAATAAAATTATATTAGTAGTTTCTTTAAATTTTAATTATAATGTAATTAATTTTAAAAATACAATATTAAAATATGTATCCAAAAATGGTGCTGAAAGATATCTATTAGATTCGGAAAAAATTAATGGAGACCGACTGGATTTTGTTACGTCGCAGGTGAGACGTGCTACGCGTGAGGCGAGTCTGCTGGCACTGGGCTGCGTGTTGGTTTTTACAGAATGACTTGACTGGATTATTGATACAAATTGCGAATATAGAACATATAAAAAGGTCGATAGTCTCCTAGAGAAAACGATATCATGCAGTCCTATCTCTGCATCTACGTCAGTGACGATAGGATTTGGCAGTGCGTAAAAAGAAGTATTTTCTTCGCGTAAATATTCTAAGAATACCGCAAATGCTTCGGAGCAGGGATCGCAATCGGTTACCTCACGCCAGAGAGCTAATTTAGTATCGCAAAAATTGCAAAATCTTTTTTTCCGAGTAGTCCCAACATTAATGTAATGCCTTAAGATAGCGGTAAATTGTAGTTGATCACAATTGAGATTATACCGGGATTTACGCTCTAGGCATGAGATTGGCAGAATTTGTATCGGTAGCTATGCCGACAAGACCATACCCGAATTCGACTACACACCGAGAGATACTTATTTGGTGATTAAAGACGGCGGCTGGATGTGTTCTCTTTTGACGCGAGCCTTCCGATCGTCCTCTGCACATAACGCGATTCACAAAATAGGAAATGGAAATTCACTTACCTTTCGTTGGCCCGGTTCCTGAATTCGGGCTTTTAATTCTCGCTGTCGGCCTGGCGGGTCTCGGGATGCACATGTCACGTCTGTCGCGTCAGAATAAACGAATAAATTAATAATTTTATGCCCTATGGTAAAAATGTTACTCTTTTCAAATTTATAGAGATAACTTTTGTATAGCACGGAACAAGGAATAGACGTGATACGTCCCTAGGCCACCGCGAGCCCCACCAGGGCAACTCTCTGGCCTCCCACGCGAGCGCCGCACTCCCACCGCCAGCGCTTCCCACATTGGGCGCGCACCCCACCATAGCGTCGCCGCAGTTTTGAGCCGTCGAATCGAAGCACATCAGTGCACGGCCGACTGCGTTCAGTTCATCCCGCGAATACGACTGGAGAGGACCTCCAGTCCGTGAACTCCCTCTTCCAATTCAATTTCTAGTGTTAAGAGAAATCAATTCCAATTCTAGTAGTAGGAAATAACTTCAAACTAATTCCAATTCTAGTGCTAAGAGAATAATTTCGAATCAATTCCAATTCTAAGTGTTAACTCAAATCAATTCCAATTCTAGTGTTAAGAAATAAATTCGAATCAATTCCAATTTTATTAACATCATTCAATTTAAACTTAACTGTAAAAGCGTTTACAATTTAATCAATCTCTGTATTAATCTTGTATTTGAATATTCTACAATATATATATATATATATATATATATATATATATATAAGTGAAAGAAGAACAGTAATCAAACATGACCTGCTGTTCCTTAGTGGCATAACAGAAGGTACCATCCCCACTTTGGGATCAATCAATACAACATTTCTCGGAAATAAACTTAAATTACACCTTGTGCCGAACGACTTTCCAATAGAACAGGAAGGGATTTTAGGATCCGAATTCCTACGCGATAACGCTACGATAGACTTCTCAAAGAAAGTCGTAATATGGCAAGGTATTCCCTTGCCCTTTTCGCAACGCGAATCGATAGTAATCCCAGCGCGATCCCGCGCCGCTTTCTATGTAAACGTTTTAAATCATGACGTGCAAGTAGGATATGTCCCTCGCATCGCGACAGAATCGGAAGTATATATAGGCGAGGCAGTCGTTACAAATCGCTGTGGCAGAGCCTACCTCCATGCGATTAATACGGGAAATACAGACCGCGAAGTGCCGGTCCCTACAATCGAGTTACAAGCCATCGAGGCATTATCTAATAAACATGCGGAGGAAGCTAGACCCACCGCGCGGCGCTCACAAATTAATTCGGTAGAAGTCACGAATTTCAATGATAGAATTGCCAATATCGAGAAACTGCCCCGCTTGGAACATTTAAATGAATTTGAAGCAAGCCATGTCAAAAGCTTAATAAAGAACAACGTAGATCTTTTCCAATTGCCGGGAGACTCATTAGATCACACAGACGTATGTTCGCACCGCATAGTTACCCGCGATGAGCAATCAATAAACACTAAGCAGTATCGCTATCCGCCTATCCACAAGGAAGAAATTACGCGACAAGTTGATAAACTTTTGACAAATGACGTGATTACACCTTCAAAATCTCCTTACAATTCTCCCTTGTGGATAGTGCCCAAAAAACCAGACTCCAAGGGCAATAAACAATGGAGGATGGTTATTGACTTTAGAGCGTTAAATGAGAAAACTATAGGGGATGCGTACCCCCTGCCTAACATCGAGGAAATATTAGACCAATTAGGCAGTGCTAAATATTTTAGTATTGTCACGTCTGTCGCGTCAGAATAAACGAATAAATTAATAATTTTATGCCCTATGGTAAAAATGTTACTCTTTTCAAATTTATAGAGATAACTTTTGTATAGCACGGAACAAGGAATAGACGTGATACGTCCCTAGGCCACCGCGAGCCCCACCAGGACAACTCTCTGGCCTCCCACGCGAGCGTCGCACTCCCACCGCCAGCGCTTCCCACATTGGGCGCGCACCCCACCATAGCGTCGCCGCAGTTTCGAGCCGCCGAATCGAAGCACATCAGTGCACGGCCGACTGCGTTCAGTTCATCCCGCGAATACGACTGGAGAGGACCTCCAGTCCGTGAACTCCCTCTTCCAATTCAATTTCTAGTGTTAAGAGAAATCAATTCCAATTCTAGTAGTAGGAAATAACTTCAAACTAATTCCAATTCTAGTGCTAAGAGAATAATTTCGAATCAATTCCAATTCTAAGTGTTAACTCAAATCAATTCCAATTCTAGTGTTAAGAAATAAATTCGAATCAATTCAATTTTATTAACATCATTCAATTTAAACTTAACTGTAAAAGCGTTTACAATTTAATCAATCTCTGTATTAATCTTGTATCTGAATATTCTACAATATATATATATATATAAGTGAAAAGTGATCAGTGTTAAATAATTAATAAATCCAAACCCTTCCACCCCTCCTAGCGAAACGTACAATCGACAGAGTTCGCGAGGTAGTGTGACCACGCGAAATTCAATCAAACGCAAGCGTCCAGGGAGGCCGTGCTTGGTCTCTTGGTTAGCAGGTTGTGCGTCCACCCGCACTACCCCCAAGAGAGGTATCGCTTCTCACGCACTTTTAAATCGTCAAATTACGAAATATCTGATAACCTGTCCCGCCTCTTGGCTAGCAAGTTGTGCGTCCACCCGCACTACTCTCCACAGAGGGTTACAGATTGTCATCGCGTTAGAAAGTTCAATTTAATACTCGTAACTTGTAAGGGAAGTAGTATTTTCCCTTCATGGTCACTCCCGATGCCTAAGAATCGTAAAAACCGTGCCGGACGTCAGCGTGCAATTCGCCGCGCCTTATACGAAATTAAATCCGCGCTCACCGGTGATTTGAGTGAACTGCTCGGGTGTGAAGAAACCTACCAGCCGGAATACGAAGCGTATTTCGAGAACAGCCTGTGGGCTCCAAGTCCTCCGAATCCAGCAACGCCGCATCCTAGTGTGCATCCCGAGACCCGCCAGGCCGACAACGAGAATCGGAAGCCCGAATCCAGGAACCGGGCCAACGAAAGGTAAGTGAATTTTCATTTCTTGTTCGTGAAACGCGTTATGTGCAGAGGACGATCGGAAAGCTCGCGTCAGGAAAGAACACATCCAGCCGCCGTCTTTAACGACCAAATAAGTATCTCTCGGTGTGTAGTCGAATTCGGTTATGGTCTTGTCGGTATAGCTATCGATACAAATTCCGCCAGTCTTATATGCCTAGAGTGTAAATCCCAGTATAATTTCGATCAACAATTCACCGCTATCTTAAGACATTATATTAACGTTGGGACTACTCGAGAAGAAAGGCTTTGCAATTCTTGCGGCACTGGATTGGCTATTTGGCGCGAGGTAACCGACTGCGATCCCTGCTTCGAGGCATTCGTGGCATTTCTGGAATATTTACGCGAAGAAAGTACTTCTTTTTACGATTTACCGAATCCTACCGTCATTGACGTAGACGCAGAGATAGGACCGCATGATATCGTCTTTTCCAGGAGACTATCGACTTTTCTATACGGATTATACAACCGCAATTTATATCAGTAATCCGGTCAAGTTATTTTGCAAAAAAACCAACACGCAGCCCAGTGCGAGCAGACTCGCTCCACGCGTAGCACGTCTCGCCTGCGACGTAACAGTATATTCGACTTGGCATCCCGTTTCCACCAGATTCCCATGCACGAAGCCGATGCACCGAAAACAGCCTTTTCTACGCCCTATGGGCACTACCATTTCAAACGAATGCCGTTTGGATTAAAAAACGCTCCCGCGACTTTCCAAAGGCTTATGGATCAAGTGCTGACCGGACTCCAAGAAATAGAATTATTTGTTTACCTCGATGATATCGTAATATATGCTAGTTCCCTGAAGGAACACGAAGCGAAATTTAATAAGTTGGCGAATAGACTGCGAGCCGCGAAACTGCGATTGCAGCCAGACAAGTGTGAATTTTTGCGGAAAGAGGTAACATACCTCGGACACGTAATCACAAAAGACGGGGTACGTCCTGACCCCGAGAAAACAAAGGCAGTAGAAAGATTTCCGCGACCAGCCAACGTTAAAAACATTAAACAATTCTTAGGCCTCGCCGGCTATTACAGGCGATTTATCCCTGACTTTTCTAAGGTCGCGAAACCGCTCACTCAATTATTGAAAAAAGACACACCTTTCCAATGGCTGGAATCACAGGAACGCGCTTTTGATTATTTTAAAACAGCCCTGTGTACCGAACCGTTACTACAATACCCCGATTTCACGCGTCCATTCATTGTCACGACCGATGCTTCCAAAAGCGCTGTAGGAGGCGTACTCAGTCAAGGCGAAATAGGAAAAGATCTATCCATAGCTTATGCATCGCGTATACTGAACACCGCCGAACAAAATTATTCAACTATCGAGAAGGAGCTATTGGCAATAGTATACTGCGTAAATCATTTCCGCCCTTACTTATATGGGCAAAAATTCAAATTAGTTACGGATCATAAACCATTAACCTGGCTTCACTCGGTAAATGATCCGACCTCACGTTTAATTCGATGGCGTCTTAAATTAGCTGAATACGAATATGAAGTAATCTATAAAGCAGGAAAGATAAATGCCAACGCTGACGCACTCTCCCGTAACCCGATTTTCCCAGTTCGACCACAGAAACATGCGACACCGCTCAGCGACGATTCAGACGAATCCCTCTTCAGTAACATAAACAAAGATAACGCTCAAGAGTCGAACGGATCACATGCCGACATTCCACAGAGCGATAAAGAGAGCACGGAACTAGATTCAGACAATGACGACCATGACGAGACCGACTCCGACGACGGCTCCGAAAATGAACCGCTTGTAGACAGAGTCAATACCCCTTTTGAACTTAAGAGACGATTTTTAAACGAAACGAACGAACGTTTGTCTTGGAGAAAAGATAATTTAGCGATATTCGTATCTCAAACCGGTGATCCCCTAGACAAAGGAGCATTCGATCTAAAAGAAAGTAACAGATATCCTGCCATGAATGAATTATCGATAGGAAAAGTAAAGGTAACACGCGACAAAAAACGTTACATAATCGCCATGGTAATTGAACAAGGAAAGGGAATCTCCGCGCTAACAGAAATGCAAGCCCTTCGAACTGCAATAGGCTCGTTAGTCGATGCAACTCGAGAATTAGACTTAGCGACATTATCGATTTGTAAAAGTAACGTAGGCACGATAGAATGGCGAACAATATATAGAATGCTCAGGGATACCTTCTGGGACTAAGGAACGAAAATCACAATTTGTAATAACTTAACCAGTATACCTAATAGCGAAAATCGCGACGAAATAATTAAAGAGTGCCACGCCTCTGCAATGGGCGGACACAAAGGCATAACTAAAACGTACAATCGATTAAAAACGAGATATCAGTGGCCCGGCATGAAACGAGATATACAGAACGTAATAAATAACTGTCAGGAATGCCATATTAAAAAACTAGTCCGAATAAAACCGAGACAACCAATGATTTTAACGGATACACCCGATAGGGCGTTCGATAAGGTGTCTATGGATATCATGGGACCGTTGCCGACAACCTCCGCCGGAAACTCTTATATTTTAACTATTCAAGATTTGTTGACGAAATATTCAATAGCCGTTCCTTTAAAAAATCCCGCGGCAATCGACGTAGCCGAAGCATTTACGAATGAGTTCATATGTATTCACGGTGCTCCGAAAGCTCTATTGACAGACCAGGGGACACATTTCCTTAATAATCTAATGCGAAATATTGCACGGAAATTCCGGATAAAACATTACAAAACCACAGCGTATCGACCGCAATCGAACGGTTCTATAGAGCGCTCCCATCAAGTTCTATGGGAATACTTAAAGCAATTTGTGAATAAACACAGCGACTGGGACTGTCATCTTAGGCTAGCAAGCTTCTCATATAACACCAGCGTACACGAAGGGACATTATTCACTCCCCATGAGTTAGTTTATGGTAGGTTGGCAAGGACCCCTACTAGCGAACCGACGCCAGACGACGACGAAAACGAAAGTTATACGCGTTACCTAACGGAGCTATATAATAGAATTTCCGAGGCTCAGGCAATGGCCAGACGTAATTTGATAAACGCTAAAATAAAATCTAAGAAATATTAAGACAAGCGAACGGTGCAGAGAAACTTTTGTATAGGCGACCAAGTATATTTACTTAGCGAACCTAGGAAGAATAAACTGTCCGACCAGTATTCTGGCCCGCATAAAATCTTAGAGATTTTCAAAAATAATAATGTAAAAATTGCGTTGAAATCAGGAAAAACGCGCGTTGTACACGTAGATAAGTTAAAGCGACCGGGGAATCGGAGCCCCACCACAACTGACTCCCCACCAGATGGCACTTCGAGGAGTAAGGAGTGTGCTGCTGCAGTCAGTTACCGACGGACCCCAGACAAGTCAACATGTCGATAATCGTTACCATCGCCTGCATCTTCTTACCAGCAACAGTCCACTGCCTCACAGGATATGACTGCGGTGGAACGGGACTCAACATTACCACTCTCTCCCTCCTTGACGTAGGAGACTGCGACGTGGAAGATATTGAACCAGTCAAAACATCTGTCCATATACAACTACTCCAGACGGCCGAATACGAGACAATCTCTGCATACCAGTGCAAGGTTAAGATCGACCGAACAATATATTACTGCGGAATGCACTCACATGTCTCAATAGTAACCGAGGGTCGAAAACAATATGTGAAGGAAATCGGAGCATACAACTGCCAAAAGATACACGAAACCGGATCCTTGACCATTGGCACCGCTTTCGTTGACCGGCTAATAAATAATGCCACTAACCATCGCAGCGTAACACTGGCTCCTGCTTGTCCTCAAGCTTTTACTGATGGTCGCTGCGCAGGCACACAATATACGGACGGCTACGGAACCTGGGAGAACGTCGTGGTGCAAGCAGCCGTTGAAATAACTCTGCGCACGTTCACGATGCCTTTTAAAAGATCGATAGATAAAGTGAATCTGCCTTCGGGAACCCAGTGTCCATCAGCGCAAGGAGGCTGCAATGACTGGGACGGCACGGAGACATTTTGGAATCTCCCTTACACAGACGGTTGCCATTTCAACAAGTATGATATTTTATACGAGGGTACAGCAACAAAATTATCACCCAAGAAATACGAGCAAGCACCCGAAGTATATACAGTGACCACCAAGGATACCACCTTCGCATTAGCCAAAACTACAGAGACAAATCTTTGCGGATACAAATTATACCACACGGAACATCCCAAATTACTCATTTTTGAGACGCAGCCCGGAAGATCCTTCCAATCTAAAACTAAAACCTCTGTAGACAATCTAGATATCTTCTCATATGTTAACTCTAAGTTTGTATACGTAGAGAAGCATATTAAAACACAACTAACACGATTATACAAGGATATAATGGAGCAAAAATGTGCCCTAGAGAAACAAATCCTGCAAAACGCCCTCTCACTATCCAGCATCGCTCCAGACGAAATGGCATTCAGAATCATGAAAACACCGGGTTATACTGCAGTCACCGCCGGTGAAGTTATCCACATAATAAAGTGCATACCGGTGAAATGTAAATTACGACGCACCGACAATTGTTATAACGAACTCCCAGTGACTTATCGAAATCACTCACTATACCTGCAAGATCACGCATCCTCTCAAAGACGGGCACACCCAAAGACTGCAACGAGTTGCTACCCAATCTCTATAAGATTGATACCACCTGGTACAGATTGACAGGTAGTATAACGGAATCGCTACCCCCACCAACCATACAACCACTCACCAAACCTTCGTGGAAGTATGTGAGCCCTGATGCATTGGCCACCAGCGGGATCTACACATCTGAAGACTTGGATCGACTCAGAGACCATATTATGTTTCCTGTAGAGAAACCTTCGATGCTTAATACAATTGCGCGTGGCGCAATGGGCCGAGAAATACCCAAGGGAACTATAGCAATGCTCAACCTCTTGGACGAAGCCTCATTAGACCATATCGCAGAGAACGCAGGTAGAAAACTTTGGGACGGTTTTATCACATTTGGATCGGCGAGTGCTGGTGTCTTGGCACTATTCATAATCGGCAGAACTATTAAACTGTTAGTGGACACGATAATCCATGGCTATGCTCTACACTCGATCTATGGCTGGAGTATCCATTTAATCGGAGCTATCTGGTCGTCAGTAACTCACCTCCTGCTATTCCTGGGAAAATCCAGCAAAACTAAGATAACGAACGAAGAAGAAGGACGGCAAGAAGAAGCATCAGCGCCATCCCCTCAAGAAAAGGATAGTGAAGTGAAAACAGTGCCGGAACAATCGTACGCAGAGTTGCGAAAATATCTCCATGAAAACGAACGAATGTAAGAAACACTAAATTAAGCGTTGTTATAAAATAATGTAAAAAAAAAAAATTGTATCTCCTAAAACCTTTAGGTAATGTCTTAGCTGATATTTGATCATTTATTATATCCTTTATATCTTTATATCTTTTGTACTTAGGATTAAAATGAGAAATGTCGGTCGGAGTGCCTCCATTTCTATTATAAGGGGGGGGGTGTCACGTCTGTCGCGTCAGAATAAACGAATAAATTAATAATTTTATGCCCTATGGTAAAAATGTTACTCTTTTCAAATTTATAGAGATAACTTTTGTATAGCACGGAACAAGGAATAGACGTGATACGTCCCTAGGCCACCGCGAGCCCCACCAGGGCAACTCTCTGGCCTCCCACGCGAGCGCCGCACTCCCACCGCCAGCGCTTCCCACATTGGGCGCGCACCCCACCATAGCGTCGCCGCAGTTTCGAGCCGCCGAATCGAAGCACATCAGTGCACGGCCGACTGCGTTCAGTTCATCCCGCGAATACGACTGGAGAGGACCTCCAGTCCGTGAACTCCCTCTTCCAATTCAATTTCTAGTGTTAAGAGAAATCAATTCCAATTCTAGTAGTAGGAAATAACTTCAAACTAATTCCAATTCTAGTGCTAAGAGAATAATTTCGAATCAATTCCAAATCTAAGTGTTAACTCAAATCAATTCCAATTCTAGTGTTAAGAAATAAATTCGAATCAATTCCAATTTTATTAACATCATTCAATTTAAACTTAACTGTAAAAGCGTTTACAATTTAATCAATCTCTGTATTAATCTTGTATTTGAATATTCTACAATATATATATATATATATAAGTGAAAAGTGATCAGTGTTAAATAATTAATAAATCCTAACCCTTCCACCCCTCCTAGCGAAACGTACAATCGACAGAGTTCGCGAGGTAGAGTGACCACGCGAAATTCAATCAAACGCAAGCGTCCAGGGAGGCCGTGCTTGGTCTCTTGGTTAGCAGGTTGTGCGTCCACCCGCACTACCCCCAAGAGAGGTATCGCTTCTCACGCACTTTTAAATCGTCAAATTACGAAATATCTGATAACCTGTCCCGCCTCTTGGCTAGCAAGTTGTGCGTCCACCCGCACTACTCTCCACAGAGGGTTACAGATTGTCATCGCGTTAGAAAGTTCAATTTAATACTCGTAACTTGTAAGGGAAGTAGTATTTTCCCTTCATGGTCACTCCCGATGCCTAAGAATCGTAAAAACCGTGCCGGACGTCAGCGTGCAATTCGCCGCGCCTTATACGAAATTAAATCCGCGCTCAACGGTGATTTGAGTGAATTGCTCGGGTGTGAAGAAACCTACCAGCCAGAATACGAAGCGTATTTCGAGAACAGCCTGTGGGCTCCAAGTCCTCCGAATCCAGCAACGCCGCATCCTAGTATGCATCCCGAGACCCGCCAGGCCGACAACGAGAATCGGAAGCCCGAATCCAGGAACCGGGCCAACGAAAGGTAAGTGAATTTTCATTTCTTGTTCGTGAAACGCGTTATGTGCAGAGGACGATCGGAAAGCTCGCGCCAGGAAAGAACACATCCATCCGCCGTCTTTAACGACCAAATAAGTATCTCTCGGTGTGTAGTCGAATTCGGTTATGGTCTTGTCGGTATAGCTACCGATACAAATTCCGCCAGTCTTATATGCCTAGAGTGTAAATCCCAGTATAATTTCGATCAACAATTCACCGCTATCTTAAGACATTATATTAACGTTGGGACTACTCGAGAAGAAAAGCTTTGCAATTCTTGCGGCACTGGATTGGCTATTTGGCGCGAGGTAACCGACTGCGATCCCTGCTCCGAGGCATTCGTGGCATTTCTGGAATATTTACGCGAAGAAAGTACTTCTTTTTACGATTTACCGAATCCTACCGTCATTGACGTAGACGCAGAGATAGGACCGCATGATATCGTCTTTTCCAGGAGACTATCGACTTTTCTATACGGATTATACAACCGCAATTTATATCAATAATCCGGTCAAGTTATTTTGCAAAAACCAACACGCAGCCCAGTGCGAGCAGACTCGCTCCACGCGTAGCACGTCTCGCCTGCGACGTAACACACACTAGGATGCGGGACGTCTGGAGACAACGTTGCTGGATTCGGGGGACTTGGAGCCCACAGGCTATTCTTGAAATGCGCTTCGTATTCTGGCTGGTAGATTTCTTCACACCCGAGCAATTCGCTCAAATCACCGGTGAGCGCGGATTTAATTTCGTATAAAGTTCGATGAATCACACGCTGACGTCCAGCGCGGTTTTTGCGTTTATTCGGCATCGAAACTGACCATGAAGGGAAATGTTCCCTTCCTTTACAAGTTACGAATATAAGATTGAACTTTCTATCGCGATGAGGACCTGTAACCCTCTGTGGGGAGTAGTGCGGGTGGACGCACAACTTGCTAGCCAAGAGGCGGGACAGGTTGTCAGATATCTTGTAATTTGGCGAATTAAAATGCGTGAGAAGCGATATCTCTCTTGGGGAGTAGTGCGGGTGGACGCACAACTTGCTAGCCAAGAGAGCAGCACGGCTTCCGGGTCGCTTATTATTTTGATTAAATTACGCGTGGTCACTCTACCTCGCGAACTCTGTCGATTGTACGTTTCGCTAGGATGGGTGGAAGGATTTGGATTTATTAATTGTTTGACACTAATCACTTTTCACTTATATATATATAGTGTTGCGGCCGTGCGGTATTCCGTTCGGCGCTGCTAAGAAATAATCAATATCAATCGATAAGAGTTCGAATAGAGGATCGGCCCTTGGCAACGCGTCGTTCTCCAACTGTTTTTCAGATTTGACGGCCGGATTTTGCGGTGGCCAGACGCGTTTCTGTACCGTTGGTTTAATAAAGAACGAGTCTTTCTTAAAACAGTGTTCTTCTTTTCCGAGAGCGCTCCGCCGAGTATCGCGATCACGGGAAGTAACGCCGCGAACGCGACAATTTTGGGGGCTCGTCCGGGATCGAATTTTTCGATTCGTGTGTGTGTGTGTGTGTGAGAGAGATAATGGCGGAGCGTCAAACAGAAGAGACGGGGACTGGACAGGAAGAGGCGAAAAGTCGGAGAGTGATCTCTGCGAGGAAAAGGGCCTGCACTCGAGCCGAAGGACCGGAGGCGTCTCCGAATTTGGAGGAGATTCTTCGCTTAACGCTGGAGGGGCTTCGCTCTCTGAGGGAGGAGCGCGCTCGTCGAGAGACAGAAACATTTTCTATGCCCGGTCCGCAGGAAGAGATTTCGCAACGTCCGATATCAGGCCAGTCATTTCCTTTTTCAAATTTTAATTCCGACTTGAAACTTAAGCCCGATATTTATGATGGTAGTGTTCCGTTGCGCGAATATCTTACGCAATTTAATTTAATTGCGCGGGCGAATAATTTGGGAAACGCGGAAAAGGCTGTCGTATTAACGTCATGTCTCCGAGGAAAAGCGCGTGCGATTTTGGAAGGGGGCACGGATTTTGAGAACTCTCAATTTGAAAATTTAGTCGCGCGTTTAGAACTACGTTTTGAAGAAAATTTATCCTCGCAAAATTATTATTATCAATTTACGAATCGAAAACAGAGATTCGGAGAAGATTTAGCTGCATTAGGCTCGGATATCGAGCGTTTATCTCGATTAGCTTATCCTGAATGTTCTCCTGGAGTTCGTGACAAAATTGCTTGTTCTCAGTTTGTACTTGCATTGTCTGATGTGAATGTTAAACAGACATTGCAGCTAGAAGGGTTAACGTCTTTGAGGGCTGCGGTAGAAAGAGCTTTGGCTATTAAAATTATTAGGGAGAATTGTTTAAAAGAGCGGAGAAATTTTAATTTTAAGGAGGTTAAAGATTGCTCGAATTATAAGAGCAATCCTGATTTGAACGGGTTCAAAGTAGAATCTCGTGGAACGAGGGGATTAAATTTTATGAAAAAGAAGAATTTTAAAATTCAAAAGAAACAGGAATGTTGGCAGTGCGGAAAACAAGGGCACTTCCGTTCCGAGTGTCCATCACTTTCTATTTCACAGCAGGGAAAATAGGTTTTGTCGAACTTACAGGGGCGGGCTAGACAAATGGAAGAAATGCCCCGGGTGTTTGTAGGCGTTTTGAGAGAGGGTGTGAAAAATCAAGAAATTTTGTTTTTCAAGGCTCTCTTAATGGGAAAGATTGTTTTTTTAAATTGGATACGGGCTCCGATGTGACCTTAGTGAGTAGTAAATTTATAGGGAGAAAAGGGAAGCGTTTTTCAGCTAAGGAAGAAAATTTGAGATATCCTACGGGGGAAAGAGTCCCGATTAGTTTTAAAATATTTGCTAAGATAAAGTTAGGGAGATTTGATTTAGAGTTACCGATTTTCGTTGCCGATATTGGAGAGGATTGTATTTTGGGCGCGGATTTCTTTTCACGAATAGGGATGCAAACTGTTATAGAATCTTTTCTCCGTGGAGGTCATAGGGAAGATTTTTGTCGTCGAATTAAGCAAGAGGACGAAGCTGTGCCCGCGGAGTTGGAAGAATTCTTTAATAATAATTCCTGAGAGTTGGAGGAAGATCAAAGATTAGTTTTCGCTACATTGTTGCGAGAATTTCGTGACGTGTTTTCGGAGCAAGCTGTTGCAGGAAAGTGTGAAGTTCTTCAACATAAAATTGAATTAATGGATTCTTGTCCTATCAAACAGGCTCCTAGGAGAATTCCAATTCATATGCGTTCAGAAGTTGAAAAAATTATGGAGGACATGAAAGAACAAGGGGTAATTGAAGAATCTTCAAGCCCTTGGGTTTCTCCAGCAGTTTTGGTAAAGAAGAAAGATGGATCTCTTAGATTTTGCATTGATTTTCGGAAATTGAATGCGGTTACGAAAAAAGATTCTTATCCGCTACCAAGGGTTGACGATCTTCTTGATCAGTTATCGGGAAATGCCTGGTTTTCTACTCTAGATTTGAAGAGTGGTTATTGGCAACTGAAAATTCGTCCCGAAGATAGGGAAAAGACTGCTTTTTCTGTGGGGAATGGACTTTGGCAATTTGTTGCGATGCCTTTTGGTCTGTGTAATGCCCCAGCTACCTTTGAACGTCTTATGGAACGGGTGTTACGGGGTTTACTTTCGAAAATTTGCCTGGTTTATTTAGATGATGTGATAGTTTTTGGCAAAACCTTTGAGAAAATGAAAGAGAATTTAAGAGAGGTTCTTCTGAGATTTCGTGCTGCGAAACTTTGTGTTAACCCAAAGAAATGTGATTTATTTAAGAGACAGGTAAAATATTTGGGTCATATTGTTTCTTCTGCCGGGATCACTACGGATCCTGAGAAGACTGAAGCGGTCACTGAGTGGCCAGTTCCTCAGAATAAGAAACAGGTCCGGAGTTTTCTTGGATTTTGCTCTTATTATCGAAAGTTTGTTAAAGGATTTTCTACAATTGCGAAGCCTCTATTTAAATTAACTGAGAATTTGACTAAATTTGAATGGACTGAGCAATGTCAAGAAGCATTTTTGAGGTTAAAACAGGCATTAACGTCTGCACCTCTTCTTTCCTTTCCGAAGGGGGAAGGAAAGATGATTTTGGATACGGATGCTTCAGGTTTTGGAATAGGGGCGGTACTTTCACAAGTTCAGGACGGCTGTTAGAGGGTCATTGCTTATTATAGTCGAGTTTTGAACAAACCTGAGCGGAATTATTGCACAACAAGAAGAGAGTTATTAGCTTTGGTAGATTCGATGAAACATTTTCATCATTATTTGTACGGAAAGAGTTTCTCTATTCGAACTGATCATGCTTCTTTGAGATGGTTGATGTCCTTCAAAGACTTGGAGGGACAATTGGCTCGCTGGATGGAAAGGTTACAACAATACAATTTTGATGTTGCTCATCGAAAGTTGATTATACACGGTAATGCCGATGGTCTTTCGAGACGCCCTTGTGTAGAAGAAAAATGTAGATTCTGTTCTAAAGTGGAAGTTCAGAGAGGGCTTTTGGAGGATAAAGTAGTTGCTCGTATTGTTTTGCGTGAGGATTCTTCTGAGGATTGGCGAAGGGCTCAAATAGAGGATCAGGAACTGGCAATGTTTTTACTTGCGAAAGAAAATGATTTGCGACCTTCTTGGGAGGAAGTTTCTTCGAAAGGATTGTCAGCCAAGATCTATTGGCATCAATGGCATGCCTTGGAAGTCCAAAATGGGATTTTGCATAAGAGATGGGAGGCTCCTAATTTGAAAAACAGTTTTCTTCAGTTGATGGTCCCGCGAAGCAAAGTGAAGCAGATTTTAGAAGAAGCTCATGATACTCCTTCTGGAGGGCATTTCGGGATCAATAAAACGCTGGAAAAGATCCGGAAACGTTTTTATTGGGCAACCTGTAAGAAGGATGTTGAGGAATGGTGCAGAACCTGTAAGATTTGTATTGCGAAGAGGGGTGCTGCAGATAAGGGGAAATCTCCTTTGCAGATCTTTAATTCGGGAGCTCCTTTTGAGAGGATTCAGATGGATATTTTAGGCCCGTTACCTGTTTCTTCTTCAGGCAACAAGTATCTCCTAGTTGTTGTTGATTGTTTCACTAAATGGGTAGAAGCTTTTCCTTTGAAAAATATGAGAGCTACTACGGTAGCAGAAATTTTTGTTAATCAGATTGTTTCTAGATATGGGGTCCCGTTGGAACTTCATACTGATCAGGGAAGGAATTTTGAATCACAGCTCTTTCAAGAATTGATGAGAATTTTGGAAATTAGGAAAACGAGGACGACCGCTCTTCATCCTCAGTCTGATGGTCAAGTTGAAAGACAACATCAGACGATTTTACAGTATTTGTCAAAGTTTATTGAAGAGAATCAAAAGGATTGGGATCGTTGGATTCCCATGTTTCTTCTTGCCTATAGGACCTCTAAACATGAGGCTACAGGCGTAACTCCTTCAGAATTATTTTGCGGAAGAGATCTTACCTTGCCGATGGATTTGCTAAGAGGTACTCTTCCCAGTTATGGTTTTTCCGAGTCAGCGGAGGAGTACGTTCGAAATTTGCGGCAGAAGCTGGATGAAATTCATCAGAGAGTAAGAGAGAGATTAGAATCAAGGTCTTTGAAGATCAAGTGCCGCTATGATCGAAAGGCTAGGCATCCCGTTTTTGAGGAAGGACAGAAGGTTTGGTTATTTAATCCTCATCGTAAGAAGGGTAGGTCTCCCAAACTACAGAACGATTGGGAGGGGCCTTTTGAGATAATTAAGAAAATTAGTGATGTAGTTTTCTGTATTTCTCGTTCAGGTGGTCGGAAAAGCAAGGTTGTGCATGCTGACAGGTTAGCTCCGTATAGGGAAAGGGAAGAATTTTAAGTAGAGATTTTCGGGGCCCGGTTTTCCAATTTCGACATTACTTTTATTTCTTGTTAATTGTTTTGAGTTACTGTGTTCTGTTTTATTTTTCTTTAAGCTTCCTTCCGTCGTGAGAAGCGTCGTGGGGAGATCCTCGAGCCTGACCACCAAGCAAGATCTTCAGGCTCGTGCTTCAAACTGAAAAGAAGTCTGCCTCGCCCCCGGTTTTCCGAGTCGTGGTTTTTCCGGGGGACGATGGGCGAATGCCGAGGCAGGGGCTTAGTGTGTCTTTTAGAAAGACGAAAGGGTCCACGACGATTACCCCCACTTTGCCCGAAAAATAGAAGAGAGAAGTGCGCAAAGCTCAAGACGAAGAGTCAAGAGTGAAACGCGCGAGAATTTCAAGAACAAGATTCTTCTGAAGAGTAGAGAAGACTGGGATTGGAAGTAGCGGCGCCCGGTAACCTGAGGCAGCAGCCCAGGGTAGGGCAGGAAGTCGCCAGGAGCCCAGAAGTCTTTTCCTAAGAAGAAGTTCTTGAAAGAGGAAGAATTGTCGGGACGACAATTTTATGAAGAGGGGGGCAGTGTTGCGGCCGTGCGGTATTCCGTTCGGCGCTGCTAAGAAATAATCAATATCAATCGATAAGAGTTCGAATAGAGGATCGGCCCTTGGCAACGCGTCGTTCTCTGACTGTTTTTCTGATTTGACGGCCGGATTCTGCGGTGGCCGGACGCGTTTCTGTACCGTTGGTTTAATAAAGAACGAGACTTTCTTAAAACAGTGTTCTTCTTTTCCGAGAGCGCTCCGCCGAGTATCGCGATCACGGGAAGTAACGCCGCGAACGCGACAATATATTGTAAGATATTCAATTACAAGATTAACTAATACAAAGATTGATTAAATTGTAAAACACGTTTAAAATTAGATTTAAATTGAATGATGTTAAATTCACTAGTACTATAATAGGATTGGAATTGATTTGAAATTGTATTTGAGTTACTTCTTAACACTAGAATTGGAATTGATTTGAAATTGTATTCGAGTTACTTCTTAACACTAGAATTGGAATTGATTTGAAAGAGAGAGTTCACGGACTGGAGGTCCTCTCCAGTCGGATTCGCGAGAACTGCCTACAGTCGGCAGTGCACTGAAGTGCTTCGATTCGGCTGCTCGAAACTGCGGCGACGCTATGGTGCGCGCTCGATGTGGGAGGCGCTGGTGGTGGGAGTGCGGCGCTCGCGTGGGAGGCCAGAGAGTTGCCCTGGTGGGGCTCGCGGTGGCCTAGGGACGTATCACGTCTATTCCTTGTTTCATGCTATACAAAAATTATCATTATAAAATTGAAAATAGATACTTTTATAATAGGGAATAAAATTATTAATTAATTCGTTTATTCTGACGCGACAGACGTGACATTAATGAGTACTTCGTCAAGAGATCTTGTATAGTAAGTATGTACGAGTGGTCCTTGCGAGTGGTGGGGAGCGGCCCCATGATATCCATAGATATCTTATCAAACGCTTTGTCGGGTGTATCCGTTAGAATCATAGGCTGTCGGGTCTTTACTCTAACCAATTTTTTCAACTGGCAGCCTTCGCAATTATTTATGAACCGCGTAACTTCTTCCTTCAGTCTAGGCCAATTGTACCGCGATTTAAGGCGCGCGCATGTTTTATTTATGCCTTTATGGCCTCCTATTGCGGACGCATGATATTCTTCAATCAGGCGGATTCTATCCTCGGGGGGTGGAACAGTGATTTTATTACCGCATATCGATATTTCTATATCTTGGTTCCAAAATGCGTCGCGAATAACCTTTTCTATTTTCCTCCACGGTACTCCACTCGCATCTCCCTTGCAGATAGATATGGACCGTATGTCGAGTTCGTTTATGACGTCGAATAGTGACACCACGGCCTCTTTAATACTTTCTAGCGTGGTTATCGCGGAGATATTTACTTCAATCGGCAATGCAATAACTTGCCGTTTGCCGCTTTGCGTGACGTTTGCCCTGCTCAGCATGACGTCCCGCAAGTTAGGCAGTAGTCCCTGTTGGCTGAGCATCCGAGCCCCTAAATCGCAAGGTTCACCTTGGATGCTCACGAATACCACCAGGTTGTCGCTTCTACTCGTAAAGTTATCTCCGATTTCCTTCACTTTCGCGTGATGGAATTGAAACGGAGCGTTATTCGTGTTAAATAGAGATTCTTCGCTGGTGTCACTGTCGAGGTCCTCATCGGGATTGACGACATGGGGGCGGGTTTCGGCATCGTCATCGGTTGACGAATCTTCCTCAGGCTCGTTCCATCTCGCGATATTCGATGCGCCCTTGAGGGGAAGGATGGGAAGAGCGGGGTTTCGTGACAGCGCGTCTGCGTTTACATTGATTTTGCCGGCTCGATACACAACTTCATATTCGTATTCGGCTAATTTTAATCGCCATCTGACCAATCGTGACGTGAGGTCCTTAACCGAATGCAACCACGTCAAAGATTTGTGGTCAGTGACGAGCTGAAATCTTCTTTCATATAAATACGGTTACTAAAGTAATTTATGCAATAAACTATAGCGAGCAGTTCTTTTTCGATCGTGGAGTAGTTCTGTTCCGGCGGATTTAGTAATTGAGACGCGTATGCGATAGGGAGGTCCTTGCCAAGCGGTCCCTGGCTGAGGATTCCGCCGATTGCGAACTTGGAGGCGTCTGTGATTACGACGAATTGTTGAGAAAAGTCGGGATATTGGAGAAGGGGTTCCGTGCATAGGGAGTGTTTAAGCTGCGCGAACGCGTTTTCCTGTGGGTCACCCCATCCGAACGATACCTCCTTTTTTAATAAATCCGTCAGAGGTTTAGCTGTTTTCGAGAAGTTCGGTATAAATCTCCGATAGTAAAGATAGATAGTAACTCGCGAGTCCGAGAAATTGTTTAATGTTTTTCGCGGTATGAGGGCGCGGAAAATTTTCAACGGCGTGAATTTTTTTGGGGTCAGGCTTCACCCCGTCTTCTCCAATTACGTGGCCCAGATATGTGACTTCTTTCCGCAGAAATTCGCACTTGTCAGGCTGGAGGCGGAGCTTCACGCCTCAATCTTTCAGCCAGCTTATTAAATTTGATTTCATGCTCCCGCAGTGAGCTAGCATATACCACAATATCGTCGAGGTACACGAATACCTCGGTTCCTTGGAGGCCGCTCAACACCTGATCCATAAGTCGCTGAAAGGTCGCCGGGGCGTTTTTTAACCCGAACGGCATGCGTTTAAATTCATAGTGCCCGAAAGGCGTGGAGAAAGCCGTTTTCGGCGCGTCCGACTTATGCATCGGTATTTGATGGAAACTCGACGCTAGATCGAAAACGCTAAAATATTTCGCGCTTCCCAGTTGATCTAGGATTTCGGTTATGTTGGGGAGGGGGTACGCGTCGCCTATTGTTTTCTCGTTGAGCGCTCTGTAATCTATGACCATGCGCCATCGTTTATTACCTTTCGAATCCGGTTTCTTAGGAACAATCCACAGAGGGGAATTGTACGGGGAATTGGAGGGACAGATTACGTCGTTTTTTAGTAGCTCGTTTACTTGCTTAGTAATTTCCTCTTTGTGTATAGGCGGGAATCGATATTGCTTTGTATTGACGGGTTGGTTATCCGTCGTCGTAATCGCGTCAGCAGTAGCGTCTGTGTACCCGAGGTGATCGGAAGGGAGCTGGAAAAGATCTGGGTTTTTTTCGATGAGCCTACCGACATGCTCTGTCTCCACCTGACTGAGGTGCTCTAAACGAAGGAGCGTTCGAATCGCTGAGATTCTTTCTGAATTCGATTCTACTTCCTATAACCCCGCAATTAAGAGAGGACTCTTCCCTAGGGAGGTCCCGTGAGATTGATTCGATCTCCTTGAGTTGGATAGTAGGAATGGCGATTTCTTTATCGGATTCGGTCGAATTGATTATTTGCGAATATGCCCTTCCGTTGCGATTAGTCACGACCGCTTCGCCGAGGTATACCCCATCGCAGACTCTAAGTCGCGGGATATAACCGACTGCTATTTCTGGGTTCGCGACGTTCATACAAAACGTGGCGCGGCAGCGACCTGGTATTACGATAGTTTCCCGTCGGGCAAAAGGCAGGCGTATTCCTTGCCACTCTATCTGTTTTCGCCCGAAATCGATTTTGGCGTTATCGCGCAGGAATTCTGATCCTAGGATTCCTTCCTGGACGATGGGGAAATGGTCAGGTACCACGTGTAGGGTTATCTTGTGGCCCATAAATTCTATACGAGCCGACCCGAGAGTTTCCAGCCTGCCTTCGGTGATTCCAGTCAGGTATATTGTATCGCGTTTGAATACCGGAGTCTCGGGATGTAAGCAGCGCTCTTTTATTAGATTCGGTGCCGCTCCTGTGTCGACCATGAAATTAGTTTCCTTGATTAAGCCACGCGCGGACAATGTTATAGTGGGGGCGTGTGAATACTCTTGCGGATTTAAGATTGCGATCCTGACGCTTCTTCGGTCGTCTCCACGACGTTCACCGGACGCGTACTCCTTGGAGGATCCGCGCGCGCTACGTCCGACCCACGGGGCGGATCCCGACCGTTTCCCGGTTCGTTGAGGCGACTGTTATTATATTGTCGTTTCCGACATTCCTCGATTTCATGGCCGCGATTTTTGCAATATCTGCACCATTTATCGTTAAGCTGCGATCCGTAATCGCGCGGCCCTCTGTCGCCTCCCCCCGATCTAGGCGATTCGCGTAAAGCGGCGCAGTTCGTCTTACTTCGTCGCGGCGCTCGACCCACTCGGAGGGGTAGCGCGGTGCATAGTTCCGATCGCGGTCTCTGTATGCGTCGAGTCGCGGCGGCGAGCGTCGTCGTTCCGGCGGTGCGGGCTGCCTGTAGCGCAGGTTAGGCCCCGCACCTGTTTCGGGGAAACGACGGTTTGCGCTGAGGGTTTGTTTGTTTGGGCTCAGCCCTTGACGGGGCGGCATTCCGTAACGCTGCCGTTCTATCTCATCACGCTTGGCTATAATCTTCGCGGCGGCAAATGCCTCGAACGGCTGGTAAAAATGTTCCGGTTTGAGTTGTAAACGTAGTGGGGTGGGCAGACCCTCACAGAAACATGAAGCGGTGAGTTCGTCTATCTCCCGGTTCGTCGCGGAATCTATCGTACCGTGGGCCCGACGTTCTCCGTCCCTTATGAAGGCTCGGAGTTCCTTGACGCGATCGATGTAATCTAGCATATGCTCTCCCGATTTGAGGTGCATAGCAGTCAATTCCCCGCGGTATTGCGCAACACTTTTTATCGAGCCGAAGGCACTATTTAATAAATCTGACAGTTGTGTCACTGTGTCGCACGGTTCGTCGGCGACGGCTGAGTGAGCGTGGCCGCGCAATTTCGCTACCAGTAAACGCGTGAGGGGTCTCTCGAAATGAGGCGGCAGGATGTCGCGCGCTTGCCTGCACGCTCCGAGGAATTTCGACAAAGGGATGTTATAACCATCAAAAATTGGAACGAACTCGGTCGCCTCGCGATAAGTTATCTTCGGCGCGGGAGGGAGTTTCGTGCCCGACTCTTTCAGCTCGCCGAGAAGGGCGGGCGTTTCCGTGAACCGTTGCCCGGCGGGAAGGCTGGGGCTTCGCGGCGGTAGATCGCGCCGTGTTTCGATTTCGTGGCGAATGTTATTTAATTCAACGCGCATTGCAGCAAGCATATTATTCATTTCGCGCACGGCGGTTCGACTCTGTTCCGCTTCAGCGCGGTCTCTACGTAGCGCGGCGCTCTCTGCCCGAATTTCCTCTCTTTCCCGTTGTAATGCGTCGGCGTCGGCTTGTAATTGTGCGGCGCGCTTGGCCATGTTGGCTTGCATGACATCGAATTCGCTGTCGGAATATTTAGTTTTAGCGGCACCCGGCCTGTCTACGGAGGTCATCTCTGCGTCGTCGTTCGCGAGCTTTCCCTTTTGAGCGCGCGTGGTCATGTCCGT